>NC_041401.2:180203559-180341059 GCF_900747795.2 Erpetoichthys calabaricus
TTACAGGAAAAATACCCCCAAATGCCAGCACAAAGCATCTGTGTGGCATGGATATAGCAAGGGAGGGCAGGCACATCAGGGTGACTGGTTCTCTGACATTTAGCTTAAGCAAAGGGGGATCCGTGGTCACCATATGAGATGGCAGAGGGAAGATCACAGGAATTTCTGGGAATATTCTTGACCTTTGAAGTGAGGCAAGGAAAAACATTAATCTAAATGCTAAAAATGCACACTTTAATGTTATTAAACTAGAAATTTACATTTCTGAGTAGTTTAAGAGAGTATATGTAACAAAGTTTGTAAAATCACAGTTTCCAATCTCTAACAAGCAATCCAGTTTCTTTAATGAAAGTAAGAGATTGTCTCTTAATGCTGCTATAAGAAGGTGAGACCTATATTAAAAGTCTTCACAGGCAAAGCCAAAGCAAGATTCCAAGACTGGTCACTCAAGAAGGAACACCCAAACCCACCCATCCCTTTTCAAGCTTTCCTAATCCAGTTCAAGGTCATATAGAGCTAAGGGGTCCATCAAAGCAACAGTCATCTGGAAAACAAGAATCAGTCCTGGGTGGACCTCACCCAAGGCAATTTATAAACATGACAAGTGAACATAATGTTTCTGCTTTTGGAATATGGGAGGAAAAACTAATTAAAAACTCACACAGAAAAGAGAAAAACTTGCAATGTTGATATGGATGGTGAATTTGATTTGAACTGAAACAGAGTTTTTAAGCATTGTGAGACAGGAGTGATAATCATTACATCATAAGCGCCTTAAGCATGGGAAAGGTGCTATATAAATAAAATGTATTATTATTTTACTATAATCACCAAAAGCTAGGAGTTGATCCAGATTTGAATCAATGTCCTACGAAGCAGCTATTTCAATATGCAGACTTAGCACAGACTTTGAATGAGAATCACTAAATTGAGTATTACAAAAATGGTGCTACTTTTCCCCTAATTTTCCATTACATTACAAACAAATGTGTACTTTCGAACTAAATACTTTACACCTACTCTCATTTGTCTGCAAATTATATCAACCATTCAAAATGCAAACATGTTTATGAAGCCAATGTAAACAGTAACTCTTCTGATTATGATGAAAGGGATTATTTTATGTCAAACATAACCCTATCATCTCTGCAAGAACACGCTAATATGGGGCTTATCAACAAATATAAAAATCATAATGATTCTGTAAATATTTATTAAAAAAAAAATCACATTTGGCAAGGACATGCCATGTTATCATGACTAAGTTCTCAAAGAATAAAATCTCTGCACCAATGAATAAATAAGTAAGATCATATCAGTGTGATGTACTGTACATCAGGCAGTTTTAACTTTGAATAAACACATCCAAATGACTCTTGGAAAGGATAATGCTCAAAACTGACAGTAGAAACAGAACTTTTAAAATATAATCTACAAGGGGGCCCTGCTCGCTTCGCTCGCCTACCCCCGGTGTTGGGTAGCCCGAAAGACATTGATGAATGTATGAGATATATTGGAGTGTAAAGGTGTAGATGACGAACAAAGGAAGTATATTCATTAATCCTAATGAATGTTCACTAATAGTGGACTCATTACAGAATGCGTTGTCAGCTAATTGGCGGAATTGTTTAGCGGCCGTCTGTCGTTCCTTTCTTTGCCATTTATCTATTGACTCCGCTGTTTGAGAGGCGCGTTGTAGGCGTTGTATTCAGGCGGGCTTGCTTCTGAATGTCCGTTAGTTGAGATGTTTCGTTTTGGAGCCGTGACTCCTTTGGTTGCGTTGTAGGCGCTTATTTACGTTAGTTGAGCTAATATTATACCTCCGGTGCCGTGTGTGTGTTTCATGTGGTAGTTGTTGTAGGCGCATGCGCCCCCCGTACTATCTCGGGTTTGACTATGCTGCGTTTTGTGGACGTTTGGGGATGCCGTACTCTCTCCGGTTTGATTGTGGGGCGGGGCGCTGAAGCCTGTTGTGTTTGTTTTGTCTGTGAGTGCTCATATTATTGTATTACTGTAATGTGATTCACATATGCTGTGGAGTCCGTATCTCTGGGGCTTCTGTACCATCTCGGGGGTCTGCCTGCGGTGTGTTAGACGCGCGTTGTAGGCGCACGCACCTTCCGTACTATGTCGGGTTTGACTATGCTGTGTAGTGTGGACGGTTAGGGTTCCATATTGTCTGTGCTCGTTGCTTTATTTCGAATTTCCGTTAGTTGAGCTCTTTCGGTTTTGGTGGTGTATCAGAATTCGCTTGCGGTGGTGAGCTATGGTTCAGAAACGCGTTGTAGGCGCCTGCGCTTTCCGTACTCTCTCAGGTTTGATTATGCTGTGTGTTGTGGACCTTTGTGGACTCCGTAGTATTTCCTGTTTCACTCTGGGGCAGTGGGCTGAATCCTCTTTATTGTGTGGCTGTGTGGTTACATATGGGCGCGTTGCCTCATTTCTTATTTACGTTAGTTGAGCTCCTTCATTATTGAGCTGTGACTCCTTCGTTCTTGGTGGATCAGACTTTGCTCACTGTCGGCGCCTGCGCACTCTCTCTCCTGCGTCCATGGGCATGCCATGTACCTGCGTCCATATCCGGTTTATCATTCTCGGTTAGTAATATGGATGAGCTCATCCAATTCATTAAAATAAATTATTTCCAAATTATAGAGTCTGAAAATATATCTACTTCAGTATTTATGAACAAAATGAAAGTCCTATCCGAGTATAATTTAATCTGCTACATGCATTCACAGGATGCCTGACGTAAGGTTTTTAAGAGGTACTAGGGTGCTTCGTCCCCTGCTCGCTTTGCTCGCCAACCCCCGTGTTTGGTTTTCTGGATACACACTTTTAAGATTTTTTTTTCTTTGAATTGTTGCTATTTCATTAGTTTCACTTTTATTTCAGAACTTCTGTAAAAACAATATTTGTAATCTTGCGAGTCCCAATATGCTGAATCTTTTTAATGAGGTCAGGACAGGTTTCTCTGTTTGGAATTTCAGCATAGACAAAACAATCTACATCATCAGCAGTTAATAATTTTTTTTACAAAGTAAAAAAGTAAGTAGAGTTCTGCATTGGACTCCTGTCTGTAAAGTCGTGCTATTTTCCTCTCACCGTTCCAAAGGTACATGGGGTTACCAAGGTGATATCCCAGCTTTTGTCTAGGTTTTTGTACAAGGGCTAGACAGAACGTTTTTGACTCCTGGGGTAAATGTAGCTTTTTAAATAAGCAGACAGATAAATATATATACACTAACAAAGTAACCAATAAATGCATGTGCGGTAAACTCCGTTTTTGAAATTCTCAAGATTCTTTATTTGTCACATGTATAGTTTATACAGGACAACACGCAGTGAAATGCATCCTGATCCGCTTATCAAAAACTGCAAAGTTAGAAGAATATCAGTTAAATTAACAAAAAGTCATAGATTGAAAGATAACAGTATAGTAGAACATAATAAATAAGTAAAATTATGTGAATAAAGTAGAAATAAGTGTTAAGGTGCAATAGTGTAGTAATTATTGTGCAAAACCAACGTTAGACTGGTGTAGAGTTAAATGACGCAGTTTGTTTGTTTGCGCTACTGCGATCTTTACTTTCTTTTTTTTATATTTTCTAATTTTCCTACTTTCATATCCTTTAACTTTCTCCACATGTGTATAGCGCCTTTTTTTTTTTTTTGAGCCTTTCTAATTTCACTGGTTTCATAGTCTCTAACCTGCTCTGCATGTGTTTAGCGCCAACATTTGTAAACGTCTTTATGAAGTTCTAGTTTGTCATTTTACTCATTGTCTTTTAATTCTGAGCCGTACAGTACAATACATAGAACAGAATAAATCCTCAATACAATATAAAAATAAAAATTCTAGAAGTACGGAATAGAATTTCACATTAGATGATATCACATAATATGATTTGGATTTGTTTTAAGTCCTGGAGACCTCATTCATCAAGCTGCCTCCCCCATTTTGCCATTCAACATCTGAAATAGCACTAATCCGATGAAAGAACCCATCATTCCCACGTCCCCATTCATCAGGGATGACTTTACCTTAGGCAGGCAATCTACAATTTAAAGAGATTGTTATTTTCTTGTGAATTGTTACATATGCATTATTTTCACTTTTACTTTAAAGCCTTTTGTAAAAACAATACTTGTTTCTTTATTTCCTGCCCCGCGCGTGTTTACATCTCTTTCTTCCCAGACGTATAATACTGCTCATGTTGTGAAGGGTGTTGCAGCTGAACGTATGCTAAGGATATGCCATTGGATCATTTACTGTCTTTTTGCTGCTTGCTAGCTGCCTCTTCTGCCTGTCGCATGTCGTTGTTTTAAGAGCTCCAAGCACATGATGCTTGCCTGCCAAAAGCAATCCAACAACTGCTAGATTAGAGGTCTGTTGACTTGTTTTAAATGATGGCTCACTGCCTGGTCTCTCGTAACTTTGTAAAAGCAATACCTGTCTTTTATTTCTGGCCCCGGGCGTGTTTGAATTCTTTCTTGCAGGATGTATAATGCTGCTCGCGTTCGTTTGGGGTAGCTGCCGTCGCGCTACTCTTTGATCATTTTAAAGCCTGTACAGCTGCTGTCCTTTTTGCTACGGCCCCGGGACAATCTCTTGGCACCAAGTCTCATGTTTACGGTCCTTGCGAGACGCACCGTGGCAAGTCTCCTTAGTCTTGCGAGTCTTTTAAATGTCTTTCGAGATTATCACGTATCGTAGCCTTGCATTTGCTTTCCATTCCAGGATTTCCTTTTATATATAGAGAGATATCTTTACTAAGAGCAAATATCCAATCAAAGATATCCTGTATAATAATTGAGGAAAAGGCCATCCAGGTTGTTGTTTGGTTTTTTTTTTTTGTTTTTTTTTAAACATTTGATCATTGTCTTGTTCTGCTCCTGAAGAGTGATGGCAAACATATGAACACACCAGGCTGGCTCAGGGAAGAGGATGATATGGTTATGGTAATAACTACAATTTTCCTGAACAGGCAAAATCTACTGTAGTTAAACCTCTAGGAGGTCTGTAAACGCACCGACTCTTTTCAGGTAAAATAGTGGTTTTTTTTTTCCTCCTCTTTGATTTTCACCTATATTGCACAAACCATCACAATCATGTCTGGAAATGAAGACCATGTTGCTTAAGACAATAATGGCAGAATTTATTGGGATATGTTCTTTTTGTATTTGCACAACTAAATCCAGGGATTGTTTCTGCCTCCTGCCTGATGCTTGCTGGAATGAGCGCGCTCCTGGATTTATGGATGCAATCATTAAACATCCATCCTTTTCAGAGATACTGTGGCAAGGTGTCCTGAATTTAATGGATATTTCAGGCAATTTACAACACAGCGAAACCGGATGTTGTTTTCTCACCGGTATGATACCTCACACTGCCACCCGGTTCAAGAGTATACACAATACATCGCTTGTGTAGTCATGCATGCACTGCGTGAAGTATAAACCCAAACTTAACATTGCTTCTTAAAGGCTTGTAGGAACATCAAAGACAGAACCTGAGACCAGTGAAATGAAACCACACTGGTAGTCGGTTGAGGGGATGGGGAACTTCTCTTTAAGAGGAAAGGTCACCTAAGGCTTTGATGAAAGACGCAGTTTAAAACAGGGACCTGAAGTGAAGTGATGCAAATTAGAAAAAGAAATAAGAAGGGTGTTCAACTATTAATATAGGAAATTTAATAATAAATGACGTACACATGAAATAAGAAAAAATTAATGCCCTAATCTCTATAGATGCAAAAATGAATGGCATCACAAAAAAAAAAAAAACAAACACTGCACTGATGAAATTGTTGACACTTCCAACACCTTGTTTAAAGTATATAAATAAATCCCTGAATGGAGATTTGAGATGCCACAAAGGGAACTATAAGGGGAATGTGCAATTTCTTGTACCGGGGACAGAAGTGAAAAAAGTCCAGAGATACCTCACTAAGGAGTAGTAAAAGTACTGAAGCAATGGCAAAAAGGTGGCATTAGTGGGTAGAACCGGACCAAAAAACAGTGTACAGCAAGGCACGACTGATGCAGTGACCTTTTAACAAACCTCAATGGCTTATCTTGTTTGTGCAGGGTCTATGCTGTATCTCCCATTCTCTCTCTCCTGCAAAGGATGATGGTTGCTTCAGAGGCATCAAAAAGTAGAGATCAACAGATAGGGGATACCCATTGCCTCCCAAATGCACCATGAATATCACCTTTTTCCAAGCACATAGCACTGTAGTTGGCCTATAGTGTGCGGCTCCTGGTAAGCTGAAAACAATGTTACTTATAACAACCTTGATATCACAGATTTGCATGTTTACAGAAAGAAATTATTTTCTACTAAAGGTTTTGAGGCTAGTTGATAGGTGTTTTAATTCTAATTCATCTTATTTAACTAAAAATAATAAAATCTGAAATCTCAAACTGCACGAATACTTTCTTTGACTATCTTTGGGCTATAGTCACTGCACATACTAGTAACTGAGCGGCTTACTGACAGTGCATTTATTCATAGTGCAATTACAGGGCATTACAAAAAAAAAAAAAAAAAACTTCTAGCAAGAGGAAGCTTCACATCACCTCCTAAGCTGGCAAGAACATACACAAATTCTCACGCAAGATTGCGTGTGTTACTCTTTTCGAGAAAGCCAGCGTATCACTAGCTCTTCTCACTGGTGAAAAAAGTTTTAGAAATAAGCCCACAGTGTTAGGCCCTGACCTAATCACAGTTTACAGCTTGTTCCCATAAGAGAATTTAACAGTGTTCATACTTTGTTTATAATAGCAGGAGATGTGTTGACGTTTTCCTTGTGTCAAACTTTAAAAATTAAGTATGCAGTAACTTAATAAGAACGGTAATTTCAATCCCTTCCACACCTGACGAATGCAGAAAGAGTGGGAGAAACAATAAAAACAACCCTAAAGGCAATCTGCTGCCAGTACAGGCTCATACAGTTTGGCTACATTTAAGTGTACCACTCTACTCTTTTTCCTTTCCACTGAGATTTTTCTAGTTTTCATTTTGTTTAAGTTTACTGGCTGAAAAGGCAGGTGCCAAAGAGAACAGAGGCTGAATCCATCGGAGGTACTTACACATCTTTTACATGTGCATAATAAATATAAAGGAATCAAATAATAAAAAATTAATACCAGGCATCAAGCTGTTTACTGGTTAGGATGTGGTGGACCACAAAAACTGTAATTATTTAAAAAGATTAAAGCTTATGTGTCACAAGCATACCCACACATAAAAGGTGGCATTTTAAGTTTTTGCCTTATATTAATCCTGTATGTAACCACAGCAAAAATAGCATTAATTGACTTCTCTGCTCAAATATTTAGAAAAGACCTCATATTAATTATTCTTATGGAATCGTTCTGCAGTAAAATATTCATTACTTTATCAGATAATAACAGATGTTAAAAAAATATAAATTTTTTAAGACATAAACTGATCTTGTTAAGTTTACCGTTTGTACAGGAGAAAGATTTGAAACAATACACAAAAATAATAATACTCTAATAACTTATAGGGCTAGAAGGTTATGACAATGACCCACTGAAAGTTAATACGTGAGCAGGTTTCTCAAAAAAGGCCAATTGTAAATAACATTAAAAAAAGTTATCAATACATACACACGATAAAATAAAAGACAGGAAAAACATTGAACAAAATTGATGAAACAAAGGTCTTTAATTTTAAGTCTTGAACATGCTCTTTAAAACCGGTTTGCAAACCACCTCCTACAAGAAATACAGTACAGTAAATAATATTTTTAGGCAAGTGGACTATTGTTTAATAATGAACTAACAACCAAAAAGCTGGCACAAGTCTGACATTTTGAAGTTACTCTGTAGTTAGAACAGCACAACTAAGTTATTATTAAAAAGTCAGGTTTTACTCAATACAGGTAATGAGTGTTATTACATATTTCTGTTATAGTAATATATATTATGTTTGTTCAGTTTTTAAAATTTGTACCATTTTTGGTGGTCTTTTTTGTACAAATATCTATTCAGTAATGTTAACCTCAAGCTGTGATGAAGGAGTGTGACTCCTAAAACATGCTGACTAATTGGTCACCTGCAAAACATATATTATATATATCTGTGTGTGTATTTTAACTTCCTTTATCATTGTCAAAGAAAGTTTTCTTCAATATATATTTCAGATATATGTCACTTGTTTTTATGTTGTGTAACAAAATATAGTTTGTTTTAGATGAGTGGAATATAGTTGTAGTTATTTCTCCATTTCATCATTACTTTTTCATCATTTTACTTCCATGTAAATGAAAGTTCAGCAATAGTGTCAAAAAATAGCTGTCAAGTAAAGTTCACATTCTAATTCAATAAAGTCAAAGAGAGTTTATTTTAGTGTGGTGTTTTGTATGTGTCTCTACAGTTTGGTCCAGTACTTATCTCAAAATCCTTCAAAACAGTTTGACCTATATTCAACGATAACTGTGGAAGATAATGTTTAAATTAAACGTGATTCATGCTGTCTGCTCTGCTTAATCATGGGACCAGGCCTATTGATTTGCAAAATTTCAGCCCAAGTAGTTGTTGAGATACATACACAATATTCCCTCACGGGCAGTTATATGTTGCATTGTCACAATGTAATTCCAAGCACGGAATCAAAATTCAACGCGATATTGACTAAAAGGTAAAAGCGAAAAGAGATTGAATATATGGACATAGGTAATATGACAGAAGTATATAGATATTGTTTGGCTTTAAACTTTAAGTCGGAGACTTGTAGATCGTCTAATTTGTGTTGCCATCAGGGAAAAGTAGTATTTCTTCCCAATGAAGAGGCGTATCCGTGAGAATTAAAAATGTTGCTGTTTGGTGAAAGTGAAATCCACATACGCGAGTGGCAGAGACGCAAAGTTGCATAGCATAGTGCAGGCAGGAGGTTGGCAAGCGAAGAAAGTGAGTTTTTAAATAAAATGGTGTTAGTGTAGGGTTGCAGCAGCACGCATCTACACAGCAGAAAATTTGAAATTAAAGATTATTTCCACACTGAAAAGGAAAGGCGGTTAAAAACAGTGCATCATCGGGTGTGCAGCTGATAAGGTGGCTTATGGGAGGGGAAGGAGGGAACACAGTCGGTGTGAATGAAAGAAGTACAGGTGAGAAAAAGCTGGTATTAGAGGAGATGAAAGGTGAGATTAAGAAGTTTATCGGTCATTAAGAGCTGGAGAAATGTGTGAACATAGTGTGAGAATAAGCTTAGCTTCTATTTTTCTTTTAAAAGTGTCTTTAAAGCCTTCCGAAAGTATACAAACAGAAAAATCAATGTGGCTATGATCAAGGGATGTGAAGTGTTCTGCAATAGGCTTTGTAAGGTCTTTAGTTTTAAGTCTTGAACATGCTTTCTGAAACCAGTTGGCAAGCTGTCTCCTACAATAAATGCAGTAAATAATATTTTAGGCAAGTAGACTGTTCTTTAATAATTAATTTACCAGAAGGAGCAGATTCAATGGTATTGTTGGTGACATATTCGCAAATTGCACCTGTTATAGATCAATAGTGCCTAGTGGGGAATGTGGCTTTTCTCTTCTCTAGTTATGTAAATACACATGTACTGTACACAGACAAGCAGGCACACAAAACAACACAACATGCAGACTTGTGCCCCTTTGTGCCCTAACACAGTACATGCTAGACGATGAACAGGAAGAAATTAACACACATAGATCTGACGTTGACTAAGGCATTATGCCATCCCTGAACCAATCTAACAGTCTGTGTAGCGTATTTGCTTCATTTGATCCAATGTGATGAGGTTTAACACTTATTATTGAAGTTGTTCACTCGATTCAATTTCCTGTTCATTTTATTGTGCATTTATTTGTGCACATAAGGTGTTCATGCACTTGATTACTATATATTATAATACAATCGATTACAGTATATTGTAAAATCTTACGTTGAGTGATTTCCTATGGAATCAACTAAAGTGAAATAGACATAAAAGTACTGCGTGGGCCATTCCATAGCGATTTTTTTGTCTTTTGTTTTTTATTCCAAATTTTTATATATAAATCAGAACTCGTTTTTTTCATAATTATTAACAGGTGGTCTTTTTGAGAACCTGCTCATGTCTTACCTAAGTAGTACTTTAGGTTTTCTTGTGTTGTGCTGCATTAGACGGCGTTTGTATAGAATAAACCGCAAACGTCTGTTACTCGACTCCAACAGAGATGAGATTTAGGATGTCCTAAAATGGACACCGTAGTGTATTTTTACGCTCATCATCTATGCAAACATTAAAAAAGCGAAAGGGTCTCATGATAGGTGCTTGCTTAGTCACTTGGCGGCACATAGCACCGAACTAGTAAACTGGAGTCTACCTATCCCTTCCAACACCGGACCCTATGCCTTCTAGATCCGCTCCCCGTTAGCTACCAAATAAGGCCAGGCTGCATTTACCCACGTGCGCCGCAGGACCGCGCGTTGATCCAGGAGGTCTCCAGCGCTCGTTTACTCCTTCGCAAGCATACACATGTGTGCCGGCTTCCGTAGCCGATTTGCTTTACCGAATACTTCTCTTAATTTCGTCACATTTGCAACCGGTTAGAGATCAACACACGCGCGGAAAGTACACCTATCCGCTGGAAGGGAGTGAAACCGACGAAGTGAAAACGCGCAGTCCGCTCGAGGTATGCTAAAGTTAAATGCGTCCCTTTTGTGTTTCCTTAAAATAAAATGAAAACCAACAAAACAGAAACCCTTCTGTAGCAGAGAGAATGCCAATTCCAAGTAAGACATTTGAAACTAAAGGCGCCGCCTTCTTATCCAAACGACTGCATGGCCCTTTAAGTTACGGCCTACTCTCGCCAGCCCTGGTCCCGGGTTGTTTTATATACCAGTTGGGGGGTTTACAGAACCGAACCCATAACCACCCCCTACATTGTCCGCTACACAATCCCAATTCAGTATTCACCGAGGGTCTTTCATCATTGCCAAAATAACTTATACACCAGTGTTCCTAAAAGCCGAACGTTTGCAACGATACCTTCAGCACCTACCCCGCTATCGGCTGCCTCCTCCCAGCTTTCCGCAACCTCCTCATCTTCCATCTTCCAACCCTCCCAAAGCGCAAGGCCAGTCCGGCTCTGCTGCGCAGGCGCAACCGCTGCACTGACCGCGCAAGGAGAGTTGGGAAACGCGTTCTCGCCAGTGCTGCCATGGCACACAGGGCCGTGTTGTGTCAACATGTTCAAAACAAGCAGAACGGTGTCCGCCCAAATAACCGAGGAGTGGCGTCAGCATTGAATATTCTTTAACGTCTTCATCCGCAACAGGATTTCTGAGAAACACTGATATACCGTCGGTTTTCGGTTGCTGTAATGTGAAGGATAGACAGTCGACTTCAGGTGCATTTTAGTGACTTGTCTGTTTTTGGTTTGTTATTGCGTGACCGTGCTATTGCGCTGTTTTTGATAAATGGACAAAGAATAAGTTTCATTACAGATTTTTCAATAAATGAGAAGTGCAGCCCTCCCATTCTTCAAAAATGGTGTTCGCGTATTAGTCATATATTAGGAAACTACTTCGTGTACCAGCTTAAGTCTCGTGGTGGTGCTAAAAAGCACCACGGATCGTTCGCTAGTTTTCAATTATGAAATCATATGTGCCAATTGTTTGTAGTTGTAGTTATAAAAGTATTTAGATTTCCAGTTTGGATATTTTTTACTCATTTATTTATTATTTAGAATTGTAATGTAACTTGGAAGTTTTTGGTATTGACAAACACAAAAATTGAAACGTGAAAAACACAATTCTCAAAACAGAACTACTTCATTACTGTTCATCTTCACCAACTATATTCATAAGTCAAATGAGAAAAATGCCTTCCGTATGGATGTTGATTATTTAGTCCATTATTTGCAGAACTACTCAAGCCCCTACATGTTGGACAGCCATCATCGGTTAACAATAAATTACAACTAAGGTTGTCAGTTTTTACTCCAGATCAATTGCTTAATGAAAAGTCAATCCTTGCTAATAATGAAACTTATTGTTTAATTTTATAGCTTTTAAGAGTTTTTTGTTGCTGATTTTTTTTATTTCTGAGGATATCATCCATATGATTTATGCTCTGACAAAGTTTCGTAATTCTGGGTTCTTTACATTTTTTCACTTCCATATTTTCCCCCAAATATTTTATTAATACATACCCCATAATGGACTCACAGGTGTTAACGTGACCACGTTAGAAGATGAAATGCTGGCTCCTTTTTATTTGCATCTCATTTTAAATTTTTAGCTTGTTAAGGAAACAACCAAATAAAAGCAATGCAGCTGTTTTAAGACTAAAAGAAACATTTAAGGATTGGGCATCTTAAAGGAATAATGAACCCCATCTTTTTATTATATGTTACTTACCTCATGTAGTTTGTAGTGATGGACAAGAAAAAAATTTAATGTCATGTTTTCATGGACAAAACAACATTTCTGAATGTTAACCAATGATGATGATCAATGCTGGACAACAGCAAATAATATAAAAATATCTGTAAAAAAAATTCACATTACTCATGTTGTGCTTTAGACTTGAAGGTAGGACTAGGCCTTCAATTCAAACGTGTGACCCCATGTGAAGGGGCTTCCTGTTTGTGGACTTCTTCCATTTTATATAGGTATTTTTTAACAGTATTTTAGCAAAAAATGCATATATTTTGCATGTTCTGAGCATAGAACTAGGTGATATGTGGAAAATGCTAAACAAATAATGTGAGATTTTTTTGCAAAACATTTTTATATTGTTTGCTGTAATTCAGCATTAGTCACTTGGCCCCCATTCTGTCAGAAGCATTGTTAGATCCATACATTCATGAAAATGTGAATTTAAATTTTTTTCTTGTCTATTCCTACAAACAACATGGTATAAGTAAAGCATAAAAAAATATATATTTTTTGATTTTGGGCGGAGTGTTCCTTTAACAAGCAAGTTAAAATGAAGCACAGAAATGTTGTTCGAGCTGTAACCTTCAGCAGCAATTATAAGCTTCTAATTAACAGTCTGCAGTTATTGGAAACCTCCAGGACTGAATTTAAGATCATGCATTGTAGAATTTTGACTTTCTTTGTTTATAGCCAGAGTAACATTTTTGGTTCATTCTCCAAACTGTAGCTAAATCTTTGTTGAAGTCTTGCATCACCTTTAAACTGGGAGTATTTTACTGCTTGGTTTCTGTGTATTTGCTTCACCAATTTTGCCTTCTGTCATCAGAGGTTTTTCTGGGTATAACTTGGCAGCCAACTTCACAACTACAAACAGAATTTGGAACATCTCCAGATTACTTGTCACGTAAAATTTAATGCCTTTGATATGAGTATTCACAAATGACAGTGGTCTCACACACACGCTGAAGGATTGTGTTAGGGGTTCTGAGCAAAATGACGCAGCAGGAATGGATTGTGAGACAGTACATGTACTAGCTTTAGAGCTGAGGAGAAGTCCAATGATGACACCTCCAAAGTCCTGTCTCTGTCGGTACCAGATCCATGTTGGCACTGTGATGGATGGAATTTGGCAATCAGTTTTGAACTCGCTGCTGTTAGAACTACGTCACCCTACCCTAAATCTTAACTAAAACATAGTCACAAATGGCTAAAACTGTTATTTTGTTTTCATCTCATTTCTTTACTTTATTAGCCTGGGGGGAGACTCCAACACTTCACAGTGTCTTGTCCCATTTTCTCTGACATAGTCTAAGGGTCGATAGAGACAAGACTTGGTGGATCCTGGAAGTTGTGTAAAAGGTGCAATACCACCAACTCCTAAAGAGATTTCAGAGTCATTTTTTCCAGCCTAGCTGTGTTACCCATCTATGACAGGTTGAAATCTAAGTAATAAATGTAGACCTCACCGTTAATGTTTGCAATGCACCTTCTATTAATATCTATTTTATAATACATGTAGTATTAAAGTGCATTACTACCAATGTTTGAGATGCCCCCATCTGTTGTAATGACAGACACAACAAACAGATGGATACACAGATATACAGATACACAGACACCTATCCTTTTGATAAAGTGGATGTTTTTACTAAACAGCTGATATTTCCACACAAACTTAAAAAGTTTTGTATTTGTAAAAACTCTCAAATTAGTTGCACACTTATATACATCATCACATTGATTGGTTCGTTATAATTGGTTTACCTATGTTAATATCGGTGAATGTGTACATTATTTGTATATATAATCTATTTGAGCATCTGTAAAATTTGAATATCCCCTTAAATAAAGTATTATCTATCTATCTATCTATCTATCTATCTATCTATCTATCTATCTATCTATCTATCTATCTATCTATCTATCTATCTGTCTATCTATACACAAGGTTCTAATCACAGCACCTGGAGAGACTGATGGATTGATATTGGGGTGCATTTTACATTTTATTGTGTTATTTGTTAAATTTCAATTATTATTTCTCACATCTATATACTATTTTTGTTGATTTAATATGTGATTTGATAATGGTGTAGTATGCCTTTAAATGTTCTTTTTGTTGGTGGAGCCCCAAAAGGCAGGACCAACCTGATGTTACCACTCCTGGACCCACCTGTTGCCTATGTAAGCAAGCTGAGAAGGCCTAGGAGTGGGAATCATTTGTGTCTGGTGGAGTTGCAGTGAGTATTGTGCTTTCTGCGTTTTTATGGTTTTCTGGATATTTTTTTAGCACTGTTTAAATTTATGGTTAATATATCGTAACTTGTTTGTTTAGGACTGCCGTTTTGGTATCTTTTTTGTGCGTTTTGTGTTTTTTTTCTCTCTCTTGAGCTTTTCTTTTTGTTTTTATAGTTTTTGTAAATTAATCCTTATTTCATAATGATCCTTTGTTTGCCTTGGTAATATAAGCTAAAGGTTGATGGCCGTCCTTCCTTTTGTGGGCATTTGGTTATACTGGGTGGCCCACGAAAAAGTGTCCCTCCTCCACCTAGACAACTGCAGTATGTGGTGAAGAGAAAAATGATCAGATTTGGTACTCACATTTACAGAAGATGCTGAAAGTGATCTCATGGTGTGTCAATACATCTCTGCGCCCGCTTCAGCATGTTCATGTACACTCTTTGCACATGCCCACTTTTTTGTGGGCTATCCTGTATTTTGACACATTCAAGGTTAGTTTAGAGGCTTTAATCCCTTTTGGGCCTGCAAAGCCTAAAGCAGACTACTGGAGCTAGAACTAAATTTAGGTGAGGCCTTTTTTAAGCAGGCATAGGGGGATTGGTCTGGCTATGTAGAGTCTTTTGTGAAGTATTTGGAAGCCTCACATTCTTTTTTGCATTGAAGGAAACTATACTCATGAATGCACCTAAACATTTTGCTAGCATTTTAGTGCTAGACCAGAGCGCATCTAAGTCACTTGTAAACCACATAAAGTTATTTGACATTATTTTCAATGTAAGTATTCACATCTAAGCTTTTTAGCAGTGAACAGTTTCGAAAACCCATGTCTATAGTAGTTTTTGAGCAGTTTTTACCCAAGCACTCAATCCATTGAAATTAATGATAACTTTCTCAAAATGTTGATAATAAAACAGACAAAAATTGTTTTTGCTGTGTTTTTACAGGATGTCACTTCCTCTTCCTCTTGGATGAGCCAGAAGTGAAGCAGCTCATCTAAACTAGCAGAAAAAAAAGGTGGCATCATTGTGTACATGTGACGGTTGGCAACTGTTGATTGAAAGTTTTTTTCCCTTTTCTCCATGTAAACTTTTTAGCTGTGTGATGTCTGAGAGGTGTCTTGTATGTACAGCAAATTTCAAACCGCCCCCTACCAAACCCTGCCCAGCATCTCAATGGAATTCAGATGTGGGCTTTGACTTGCCTATTCCAGAACCTTCTATTTAATTCCATGATGGATTTAATGGTATTTTTGGACCATTGTTACCTTATAAGGTTCATTTTCAGTTGAGCTTCAGTTTTCTGACAGTGGTGTAACATTATCCTCAAGCGCCCTCTGGCACAATTAAAATATTCTTAGTGGATTTTGTGATAGTGAGCTTCCCAGACCCTGACACAGCAAAACAGTTCCAAAGAAGAACATTTCCATTACCATGCTTTACAGTTGGTATTAAGTTTTTCTGGTCAAATGCCATCTTTGATCGCCAAACATGTCTGTTGGTACTTTGGCCAGATAACTCTTATCTTTGCCTCATCTGTCCAGAGCACATTATTCCAGAAGTCCTGGTTTTTGCTTAGGCATTGATGGGCACACTGTAGTTTTGGCCTGATGTTCTTTCTGGACAGCAGATGTTTCCTCCTGGCACACCTACAAGGTAGATATAATTGGTGTAGTGTAATGATAGACTTGTGCACTTTAACATCGAATGTGACAGGAGCTACCTGGAAGACTGGGATTGGAATTCTGGGGTTTTTACAGAGTTTTCAGCATCTTGTGTTCTGCTCTTCAGTTGAACTTGCCAAGGTGGCCTGGCTTGGGGGGTTGGCAGTTATATGAAATCTTCTCCAGTTGTAGATGACCTTCCAGTTGGTGGAACAGGTAATTTCCAAATGTTTGGAGATCTTTTTAAATCCCTTCTCTGACTCAGGCATATATAATGTTCTTGCTGAAGCCTTGAGAGAGCTCCTTTGATTTTGGTATAGTGATAACACACTCTTAACGTACAGCAAAGAGCAAACCAGACTAAATGTCCAGTGTTTAAATTTGATCGGTTCAGACAAGGTCCTCCCTGATGATGTTCTGATCATTTGCACCTGGTTTAGTGCGCACATTTGTAAACTGAGATACTAAATGTAGGATGCACTTACTTTTTTCACATGTGAAATTTGCATGTATGTTTTATTTTAATTATATAATGGACTACAAAATGTAAATTTGGCCTGATATTTATTATATCACCTTTATCTATAGGTACTTAAATAAAGATCTAATCTTGATATATGTGTACATATCTGCGGTGGGTTGGCACCCTGCCCGGGATTGGTTCCTGCCTTGCGCCCTGTGTTGGCTGGGATTGGCTCCAGCAGACCCCTGTGACCCTGTAGTTAGGTTGCAGCAGGTTGGAAAATGGATGGATGGATGGATGTGTACATATGTTGAAAAGAAAAAAACATTTCATAATTTTTCACATGAAAAATATGGAAACAGCATTTATTGCTACAGTATATTATCCATAACTGTGTAGTAGTCATAACTGTGTAATAAAAAAGTGTGCAGTGCACATTCAGCAGTTGCTATAGCTCTTATTCTGGAAATCAGAAAGCCCTCCAAGTTCTAAATGGGGTAAGATCAGACATTCACATTTGGTATCAGGGTCCTTTATGAAGTGTGCCAGGAGTGGGCAAGTTTGCATCCACTGTTCTTCATCTGGGTTAACATCACTGCTGCTAAAGATGAAGTAAGCCATTCAGTTAGCTTTGTAGAGTGTTTGCTCAACTATTTCCTGCATTGCCTTTAATTTTTTCCTTATAAATCAGTTCAGTGGTCACACTCTAGACAATTGCATTTTATCAAAATTCAAGGCTTAGCCTCCTCATTTTGCATTTTTCAGGTCTACATTTACTGTCATAGATCAGTTAGCTATCAGTCTACCTGTAATTTTCTTATTTCCTTTTTAAAATAAATAAGTAAAAATGTCCTCTTGGGAATCTGCAGAGTGAAGGCTGCAAAGATATATGAGATGAACAAGTGATTACTGTATGACATGTAATCAAAATTTTTGGGGACTGTTTAGAATTCTGCTTGGTTTTGAAATAGCAATTTATTGCAGAACATTCCATGTTGTCTTTAGTTTATATGCACATTTGCACCTGAATTGAATTGGTGCCACGTTTGACATCTGTTTCATGACACATTTCCTTATATTTCGAAAAGCGTATGAATCATGAGCTTGATGAAACATTTAGATTCTACATACCCACTCCCACTTCATTCTTGAGCTCTGGTGAATGATTGAAATAATAGAGTTAAAGGGAATACGGTTCAAATGAGGTACCTGTGCAGAGTTATTAGGCTTACTGTTCACGACGGGTTGCAAAGCACAGCAATGCAGGAGCACCTCTGACTAGAGCTATTGTCCCTTTGACTTTATTGGAGCCAATTGTGGTGGTTTTTGTCTGTAGTGAGGATGTCCCTTGAGTACCACTTGCATGTTGCATATCGGGCAGTATGATAGAACGAGGGGCGTCAGCCTGCCCAAAATCCCAACATGAACACACAAAGAGTCCCGAGTTCAAATAAAGGATGGTTTATTAACCATATTCTTTCCACACTCCACAATAATTTCTTCTTCCACAATACTCTCTCTCACTACCATACTGCCCTCCTCCAGTTGAGTGTTGCTGTATGTCCTCCAAGCTCCAACTCATTTGGACAAGGGAGTGCAGTCCCTTTTATTTAGGACCCAGGAGTACTTCTGGTGCCAGGGCCACTGCCCGATGGAAGTACTTCCGGGTCATACGGAAGTCCCATTTTAGGGAGCGCATCTCCTGACAGCACCCCCTTGTGGCACCCCTGGTCCCCAGCATTCCCTGCTGGTTCTCAAATGGGTGCCGATACGGAGGGCTGCTGCCATCTGCTGTTCTGGGGGAATAAAAAGTCCCCAGCAAAATCTTCCACTTCCGGTTTGCTGACTGTCCATCTCCTCTGGCCGTCACTTACTGGTCTGGCTCCTTCCTTTCTCTTGGTTGGGATGCCTATCTGCCTGTTCGGAGCCTTCCGTCCGGGTAGGGAACCATCCACTTCTCTGGTTGGGTGTGACGATGCGGGTTCTGCTCCATGCTCCCATTGGCTGTTTGGGAGCCCTTGAACCCAACACCGTCGGTATTGTCACCGATGAGCTAGACAGTGAGGCAATAACAATGAGTAAGGGGATGGTAGAAGTGCAAAAGTGCTTTTATTAAAAGTCAATCAAAAACAGTGTTCAAAGTAAAGTGCTGTGCAGTTCATTCAATAAATAAATAATCCATAAAACAGTTGTGAAGTGGAGGTTAAAACCAATAGAAAAAAACTCTTCTAAAAACCACAAGGTAAAATAGTACAGGAAGCAATATGTTAAAATCAAAAAGCCCGATGTCTTCCGTTTAGCCTGGCGGCTCCCCTGCTACACCCATCTGGGCTGTTCTACCGGAGAGTCGCCGTACATGCAGCTGACCTTCTCTCTGCCTGCTTCAGCTGTTTGGATCGCCTCACCGACCCCTGGCTCCGGTAGGCTCTTCCAAACAGCGACTTGGGTTCCTCAGCGACCGGGGCGCCCATGCTGGGGAATACACACCCCAAGTCTTAACTCCCGCTGCAGTCCGCGGCATTATGCGGAGAGTCATCCATCTTCCGGTCACTCCCGCCCTTCAAATCAACGCTGCGGGAGCGACCACTACTACTACTCCTCGGGTGTCGGCCTAACACCCAAGCTACCTGTACAGCTGCTGCACGAGCCTGCACTCGCTCGCTCTCCCGCACTGACTTTCTCTCTCCACTGCTTCCTGCCTCCTCCTGCAACCTCCGTTTCTTTCCTTTTCTCTTCTACTTCTTTTTTTTTTTTAACCTGCTCGCGCTTCTCTATATATGCGGAGAGGACATGGCAGCTGCAGCGCATTAGCCACAGGAACAATCACGGATGTGGACAGTCTCTCACCTGTGCACTTGGGTGAGAAACGCCCACACCGCAAATCGCCCTGCGACTCGCTACAGTCACCACGCCCCCTTGCAAAGCCGCGAGCGTGGCGATTATTTATTTAAAACAAAACGGCCTTTGTTGGAAGAGCTGCGGACCCATAACACCACATTGGGATACCCTTCCAACCTGTGTGGTATTCACTTTTAGAGTCACCAATTTTGATTCTTTTGCTTTCCACTATTAAAGGGGCATTACTGTAGTGGGAACTCTCCATATCTTTATTGTTTTCCTCGTCTTTTTTTGCACCACATATTAAGAAAACATTCAGGGCAACATTGGTTTTAGGAAATTACACCTTTAGGGTTTTGAGAGAATGTATGCTAATATTCTGGAAGATGACTATATTTGGTGAATAAAAGAATGTGCGTAAACTACGAAACATATTTTTGAAAATCAAAGTAATTGTATTTTGATGACACTTAAGATTTATATCACTTTCATAACTACAAGCAAAGAAGTAGGAAATTGTGGAGTATTTTATTTTCATCATCATAATCCAATTAACTGTTATCTTCTGCTTCTTCTTTTGGCTACTGTTATGATTTTCATTATTTACACATTTTTATGTCTTCTTTGTGGCGTTCCTGGAAAATATTTAATCATATTTAGATTATTTTTTAACTCCCAACATTTTGGATGTGACCCTAGTTTGCATATGGAAAGTATTATTTATAAGTTGATTTATTATGCCATCTTTTCTGCAGTGCCATTTTGTTTATCTCTGGCCCTACCATTATGTGGAGTAATTGTTGTTAGGGAAATGACCTGCTAATGAGCAGTGGTGACATCACAGGGTCATAGCTGTACAGGTCATGATAAGCACTTCATATTTACCCACGTTTGTGGAGAAAACAGAAACAAAGTATTTGGTAAATGTTTATTTTGTAAGAGCTTTCCTGTTATCATAAACTGGGAAACCCACGCACTAAAGAGGTCCAAAGCACATAGTCTTAAACACTTCAAAAAAAGCCCACTAGAGAGGGGATATCACTGTTAAACTCCAGATAGTAATAAGGGAAAGCACCAAATCTTTATAAAATAAATAAAAAGTTTATTTCACAAAACGCTATGTGAATAAATGAAGCTCCATAGAGCACACTAGTTAAAAAGGCGTTGCCAGCAAGGGCAATCCAAGGCAAGGATAAAAACAGGTCAAACATACAAGAATTCACAAAAAGCACAGAAAATGACCCAGAAGCTCACCAACAGCAGAGCGCATTCATAGTGAACTGCCAGGAACTGTGGAAGACCCTCTGGAATTACAGGGCAGCTCCTGTCAGTGATTGGCAGGTGGAGACCACCTAAAAAACACATGGAACAAAACACTTAGATTAATGAATTTTGCTGTCTAACATTTTGATTTATATTAGGGATTTGTTTTGGTTTCAACTGTTACGATTTAAGTTTGTATTTTTGCTTTTTGTGAGAAATTCAGGATGAATTTTCATAGTCTATGGCATATGTCTTTTCTGGGGTTTTCTGACTCAAGGAATCTTCTGTAATTCTTCTGATAGTTTCTCTCTAGTTTTTTAACGTCTTCCCGCGATGCCATTTTGTTTTGTTCAAGGCACCACCATTTTGCCAAGGTTTTCATTGGCTGTTGCTGTGGTACATTAATCACAAACCCACTAGGCGTGTGCAATGCATGATTTCACTGGCATGACCGAATAGTGGACAGCAGTGTGTTCTTGAAATTGGATAAAAACACCATTAGTTTATTACTTTGCAGATCAAACTCTTTTTGATTGTCAAGCATTTTTTCAGGTATCTATGTCATTGATTTTTGCTTAACGTTCTAAACTTGACAACAGTGTGGTTGGATATTTTAGTTATGACTTCTTTTAATATTGCTTTCTTCTTCTAATTTCTTTATAAAAAATTATTACAATCTCCTTTTTAGTCAGAACATTGATGGTAACTTTGCTGACTTATTGGTTATGAATCTCAACTCTTCCTGTGTTCACGTTCGGTTATTTTCAAAGTCAATTGCTGTTTTTCTCATTGTATCAGTACAGTAAGATAGCCTTTCAAAACTCTACATGCTAAAATCAACCACCAAACAAAAATAAAAACAAAATTCAAAACAAGAAAGAAGAATGAAAACCCAAATCCTCATCTGTTAGATTTTCCTTATCAGCTCTAGTCATTAGGAATTTTTTAGTTCAAAAACATTCAGGCAAAATTACGATGTGTTCTTCTCTTTCCAATTTTTGGAAGATTGAGATCACTCACAATGCTTTATCTTATTGTTATTTAGTTTGACAAAATATTTTTAATTGTCCATTAAGTAGTTTCTTTAACCTTCCCTAGTTATACCGTTAATCAATGCAGCTAACTTTAAGGGGCTAACTTTCACTAAACTCTTCCCTTCATCAGCTGCTTTAAAAATAACTACAAAGTCTTCAGGCTCCTCTTCATCTTAGTCTTCAGCACCTGAACTACATGAATCGTTCTTGTTTCATTATTTCTTTCTTACTCTTACCTCTGTAGCACTAAAATTCCTCATCTTATTCTAAGTACAAGTCTACTGTGCTGTCCTCAAACTTGCTCAAAATAAAGTATTTGTTAATCCTACTTAATGTTGAATTGGAAAATTAATCCATTCTTAATGTTGAATTGGAAAATTGTCACTTCCTCTCCTCAGTCCACTTCCACTCTCCCCATACACTCATAATACATGCAGTTAAACTACAGAGTGTGTAACCATCATTTACTGTATGAGGGCCGTGTAGTGCCGTTGTAGGTCAAAAACAGCAACAGAGGTCTTTGCTGCAAAACAAATGGCAGCAACTGTAGGGAAATAGTTAAATTAGAAGTGGTGTAGATGTATTTTCACAATGACAAATGTGATTTTTTTTTTTAAATGAATAGGAAAGGATAGTTTAAAATTGGAACATGGTAAATCACTGTCAGGTCAGGTTGGGGAGCATGCACTGGTATAGCATGTTGCCGCACGCATCACACGATGAAACAGCTCAGAATCCTGATTAGAAATCCCATAGGCAGACACGCGGTCCAGTCCCACCCTCCAGAAATGACCATCTATCTGCTGTAGCCATGTATTATGTGGGTGTAAATCACTGTTTATTAGAAATAAACATATTAACAAACTGATCAATTAAATACATAAGTACATTATACTGTTATTGAGGGGATCATCAAAAAGTGAGAACACATTTGACAAGAAACATTTGGGATATAAGGGGTGAGTCTCCAAAGGTGATCCTGTCAGGAATAACATAAATGACATGTCCTGTTGATGCACTTGAGGACTCAAATTGTCCATTTTTTTAGGGCAAAGTGCTAGAGGTATAATAAACAGAGAGCAATAATTTACTGCATGTGAAAAAATTGAGTATTATCCATTCCTATTGATTTCTATATTTTCACATTTGTTATTGTAAAAGTATACTGCGGCCTGGTGTAGAAATGAAATGTCTGCAGAAAGGTAAAAGTTGGGACAACGACTGGGTCTTCCCATGTAATCAACAGAAAAGTACAAGAAAAAGGAATGTCTCTTGGTGTTATGTTTCGAGCCCTTTGGCACAATGTAAACAAAAAAAATGATTTGACTCTAGCCACAGAATTTGGGGTTTGTCACAGAAGTTTCATCTGGCGGGCCACTCTAGTCACAAAAGACACATCTTTCGAGGTAGCTTATAGCTGAATAACCGGAAGGGGTGGGGCTAAGCACCCTCACTTGGCAGTCTCTTCACGAGGGGAGAGAAGGTGAAGAGAATGTTAGTGACAGTGCCCCTTCTCACCCCAGTGAGTTATTACATAATTCATTTGAGACCTAGTGACAACATGTACCCTCCTTCTAATTTTACTGATTAATTTCAAGAGTCAAGAAATACTTTATTATGGCAACCATAGAAAAATAGCTAGGAAAATGGCAATGTGATAGTCACCAAAAAAAAAATTACAGTAATAATACTAACATATCTAACATTACACAACACTGAACAAGGAAGATCTCAAATATGTTTTTGACACATTAAGGGGTTGGTATAGGCTACCCCTTTTCTAGTAGCATCAGCGCAGAAATCAACTCTAGACAAAATGCCAACTAATTACATGGGCCAGGTTAGAGCTGCCAATGATTCTAATGTATAAGAACATAAATAATCAGAGACAATCCATAACAGAAGTATTGGGCCTGACACAGTGGGTTTTCATTCCTATAATTTGGTAGTTTTAGTCTTGCCAGTTAACCACAAAAGTGAAACAGCAGAGAAGCGCTGAGCAGCAGATTTTCTATTCCTCAGTACTGACAGATGCTAGATGTCCTGCAGGTGTATGTTCATTCCATATGCCACGTTTAATTTACCGGCAGTGGACTGGAGTCCCAATCAGGGGTTGCCCCTGCATTGCACCAGATGCTTCATTGGATTGACTGCAGCTCCTCGTGAAAGTACTTTGCAAACGTGTCTTCAATGGATGGATGTTATCACAGACACATAGCATGGCTTAGCTGGGGTTACTCGTGTAATATTACTCCCGTGATTAATAATGCACAAGGTGTTTAGAGTTGCCTACTGAATGTTAATGGCAAAGCTAGAATTTGTATCTGAAAACCTGAATAAGGCGCAGTGGTAGCGCTGCTGCCTCGCAGTTAGGAGACCCGGGTTCACTTCCCGGGTCCTCCCTGCGTGGAGTTTGCATGTTCTCCCCGTGTCTGCGTGGGTTTCCTCCGGGCGCTCCGGTTTCCTCCCACAGTCCAAAGACATGCAGGTTAGGTGGATTGGCGACTCTAAATTGGCCCTAGTGTGTGCTTGGTGTGTGGGTGTGTTTGTGTGTGTCCTGCGGTGGGTTGGCACCCTGCCCGGGATTGGTTCCTGCCTTGTGCCCTGTGTTGGCTGGGATTGGCTCCAGCAGACCCCCGTGACCCTGTGTTCGGATTCAGCGGGTTGGAAAATGGATGGATGGATGTGGCATCAGTATTATTATTATTATTGCTATTATTTATTTAGCAGACAACTTAATTGAATGTGATTTACAAACCAAAGTAAATATATACAAGAATGAACTTGCAAACATCAAAAGCAACAGAGAACAAGATAAAAAGTGAGCACAGGGGATTAGAACAACTACACAATTATACCAAAAGCTAGAATACTACAAAGATAAATATTCTAAGTAAGTATCCACTTTGTCAGTGCAACGGCAGCAACCTTGCAGGGGAGAAACTAAGCAGTTCCAACGTATTTAACAAATAATAATTTTAAGATGCGTAAACACAAGTAAATTGAGCGCCATTTGATTACACAAAGGGAGATCATTCCATCGCTTTGGACCAAGAACGGCGAAGAATTGTCCAGTCTTGGCACATTAGCATGTGAATAGCTGACATTTAAAAAAAAGTTAATTTGCAGTAGCCTTTATTCAGATGAATTAATTCTATAAAATGTTAAGTATAGTACATATACAGATGTCAAAGTTCATACTAATACAAGGATAACCTGAAGAAAGGTAAAAAAAAAAATCTTAGAAATTCTACTGTGGGGAAGCTAAACATAGATTCTTTTTTCAAATTTCAATGGAATCTGTTTGAGATTGTAGGTTGTGCAAACACTTTTAACAACACATTAACCTTTGAAAAAAGGCTTAACAGCAGTGTAGTCTGGTGACTAAAGTGACTGAACTTTGTATTTATATTTCAGTGTACCTACACTGAACTGTCGCCAATTCTATCCTACTTTACAATTATATGGCAATCTGAATTTGTCAGCTTTTACAGTTGATAGAAGCAATTTTGATAATGACTGGATGGATAGATGGATGGAGGGTTTTTTTCTGCTTAATACAGAGGTGACCAATTCCAATCCTGGAGGACCACATTGGCTACAGGTGTTCATTCTAACATTTTTTTTAATTAGTGACAAGATTTTGCAGCAAATTAAATTCATTTCATTGTTTTGCTATTTGAAACTCAGACCCTTTAAATTGGGTGAGCAACATTGGTCCTGGAAAGCTACAGGGGCTACAGGTTTTTGTTCCAACCCAACTGTTTCATGAGAAGTCCTTTATTGCATGTGAAGCACTTTATTGCTCAAGTGACATTTTTCGGTTTCATCTTAGTTGTTCAGTTAAGATTTGCAACCCTTAATTTCTTATTTTAGTCTTAAACAGCTTCATTCACAGTTTTTAATTGCTTCTTATTAGCAATAAGATGCAAATACAACAGAAACAGCAGTTCTCCATGTAGCTTGTTTCCATGTGTGTTTATTCACTATTTAGTTTAATAAAGTACTCAGAAGGAAACTGAAGAGAAAGTGAACTAAAAATACACCTCTGTTTTAGTCTTCAGATCATTTGGATGATATCCTTAAAAATGAATAAAAATCTGTGATTTAAGAATAACCTGACATATCAGAGGTCAGCTGCTCCAAGCAAAGAAACTTAGTTTGGCACAAGTAAACTAAATGGTTGCCTTACGACCTGAGCCACCAAAGCAGATGCCTGCTCACCACACTACTTTTTACTGAAAACATTTTTTTATCTCAGCCACTAACCCATTTGGGAATGTAGCAGTTGCCCAAACCAGGTTCTCCTATCTATATACCATGAGTACCTTCTCATGGAAATTCATATGCTGTTATTTTGGTTCACCTACGCTGTAGTTACCGTTAGCTATGTTGTTTGTATGAGTGTTAGGAATATCTGCTTATGTTAGGAATCTGCTATTAGAGCTACAAGTTACTGGCTGCCTTATTGTGAAAATTTATCTTGCCTGAAGAAGGTGCCTGAGTTGCCTCGAATTGCATATTGTAATCTTTTTAGTTATCCAATAAAAGGTGTCATTTTGCTTGACTTCTCACTACATTCATAATGGCTAACATGGTACAACACCCTAGTACTCTGTACACTAATATACAGTGCATCCGGAAAGTATTCACAGCGCATCACTTTTTCCACATTTTGCTATGTTACAGCCTTATTCCAAAATGGATTAAATTCATTTTTTTCCTCGGAATTCTACACACAACACCCCATAATGACAACGTGAAAAAGTTTACTTGAGATTTTTGCAAATTTATTAAAAATAAAAAAATTGAGAAAGCACATGTCCATAAGTATTCACAGCCTTTGCT
Organism: Erpetoichthys calabaricus; assembly: GCF_900747795.2. NCBI lineage: Eukaryota > Metazoa > Chordata > Cladistia > Polypteriformes > Polypteridae > Erpetoichthys > Erpetoichthys calabaricus. The sequence goes on from NC_041401.2 coordinate 180,230,330, forward strand.
CAATACTTTGTCGATGCACCTTTGGCAGCAATTACAGCCTCAAGTCTTTTTGAATATGATGCCACAAGCTTGGCACACCTATCCTTGGCCAGTTTCGCCCATTCCTCTTTGCAGCACCTCTCAAGCTCCATCAGGTTGGATGGGAAGCGTCGGTGCACAGCCATTTTAAGATCTCTCCAGAGATGTTCAATCGGATTCAAGTCTGGGCTCTGGCTGGGCCACTCAAGGACATTCACAGAGTTGTCCTGAAGCCACTCCTTTGATATCTTGGCTGTGTGCTTAAGGTCGTTGTCCTGCTGAAAGATGAACCGTCGCCCCAGTCTGAGGTCAAGAGCGCTCTGGAGCAGGTTTTCATCCAGGATGTCTCTGTACATTGCTGCAGTCATCTTTCCCTTTATCCTGACTAGTCTCCCAGTCCCTGCCGCTGAAAGACATCCCCACAGCATGATGCTGCCACCACCATGCTTCACTGTAGGGATGGTATTGGCCTGGTGATGAGCGGTGCCTTGTTTCCTCCAAACGTGACACCTGGCATTCACACCAAAGAGTTCAATCTTTGTCTCATCAGACCAGAGAATTTTCTTTCTCATGGTCTGAGAGTCCTTCAGGTGCCTTTTGGCAAACTCCAGGCGGGCTGCCATGTGACTTTTACTAAGGAGTGGCTTCCGTCTGGCCACTCTACCATACAGGCCTGATTGGTGGATTGCTGCAGAGATGGTTGTCCTTCTGGAAGGTTCTCCTCTCTCCACAGAGGACCTCTGGAGCTCTGACAGAGTGACCATCGGGTTCTTGGTCACCTCCCTGACTAAGGCCCTTCTCCCCTGATCGCTCAGTTTAGATGGCCGGCCAGCTCTAGGAAGAGTCCTGGTGGTTTCGAACTTCTTCCACTTACGGATGATGGAGGCCACTGTGCTCATTGGGACCTTCAAAGCAGCAGAAATTTTTCTGTAACCTTCCCCAGATTTGTGCCTCGAGACAATCCTGTCTCGGAGGTCCACAGACAATTCCTTTGGCTTCATGCTTGGTTTGTGCTCTGACATGAACTGTCAACTGTGGGACCTTATATAGACAGGTGTGTGCCTTTCCAAATCATGTCCAATCAACTGAATTTACCACAGGTGGACTCCAGTGAAGCTGCAGAAACATCTCAAGGATGATCAGGGGAAACAGGATGGACCTGAGCTCAATTTTGAGCTTCATGGCAAAGGCTGTGAATACTTATGTACATGTGCTTTCTCAATTTGTTTATTTTTAATAAATTTGCAAAAATCTCAAGTAAACTTTTTTCACGTTGTCATTATGGGGTGTTGTGTGTAGAATTCTGAGGAAAAAAATGAATTTAATCCATTTTGGAATAAGGCTGTAACATAACAAAATGTGGAAAAAGTGATGCACTGTGAATACTTTCCGGATGCACTGTAGTTGTTTTATAGCACACAGATTGTGCTGCCTTATCTGCACATGGACAGCTGCTTCAAGCAAAGACACTTAGCTTGGCATAAAGTAGACCAAATAGTTGTCTTCATTCATGGCTCACACCAGTGCCAATCACCAAAGCAGATGCCCAATCACTATTTCCACTGAAAATGCCTTTTCTCATCTGCTAACCCCTGTGAGAATATGGCCTTCACCTACACCAGGTGCTCTTACCACTATACCTTGAGTTCTTTATCATGGAAATTCCTATGTTCATTATTTTGGTTCACCTACACTATAGCTTCTGTTAGCTGTGTTGTTTGTATGAATGTTCGGCATATCCACTTAAGCAGGGTATATATTATTAGAGCCATAGTTTACTGGCTGCTTTGTCAAGGAAATTTATGTGTACTTTAATATAACTACTTTATAATACCTAAAATGTACAGCTTTATCTGCACATGCACAGCTGTTCCAAGCAAACAGACTTACTAGCTTGGCACAAGCAGACCAAATGGTTGTCTTCAGACTTAAGCTTCATCAGTACTAATCACTAAAGTTGGTGCCCGCTCACCATGCTGCTTTTTATTGGAGGCGTTGCTCCTCAGCTGCTAACCCTGTGGGAATATGGCAGTCATCTACTCTAGGTGCTCTTAAACAATATACCTTGACCTAATTCTTCTTCTTCTTCTTCTGCTCCTCCTCCTCCTCCTGTTAGGGGTTGCCACGGTGGATCGTCTTTTTCCATATCATCCTGTCTTCTGCATCTTGCTCTGTTACACCCACCACCTGTATGTCCTCTCTCAGTACATCCATAAACCTTCTCTTAGGCCTTCCTCTTGCCTGGCAGCTCTATCGTTAACATCCTTTTCCCAATATACCCAGCATCTCTCCTCTGCACATGTCCAAACCAACGCAATCCCGCCTCTCTGACTTTGTCTCCTAACCTTCCAACCTGAGCTGACCCTCTAATGTATTCATTTCTAATCCTGTCCGTCCTCGTCACACCCAATGCAAATTTTAACATCTTTAACTCTGCCACCTCCTGCTCTGTCACCTGCTTTCTGGTCAGTGCCACCATCTCCAACCCATATAACATAGCTGGTCTCACTCCTGTCATGTAGACCTTCCCGTTCACTCTTAACTCTCTTCCCTTACCAGTCATACTGCCAACATTCAAAGTTCCTAACCTCAGTTCCACTCTCTTTACCTTCCTCCTGTCCTTCTGCCTCCGGACATGTCTCCCCCCTCTTCTTCTCCTTCTTCGGCCAACAGTAGCCCAATTTCCGCCAGCGCCCTGCTGGCTAACAGTACTGGTTGCGGCAGTTATTAACCCGGGTCTCGACTGATCCGGTATGGAAATTTGTATCGTTGTCCACATATTTATCTGGTAAAATTTTACACCAGATGCCCTTCCTGACATAACCCTCCCCATTTATCCGGGCTTAGGACCGGCACAATGAAACACACTGGTTTGTGCATCCCCTGGCGCTGAATATACCTTTACCCAATCAAACAAACAAATTGACATTACTATAAACCAAAATTAATACAATACAGAAAACATTAGGAAATCTGAAACAATTCTTATTAAAAATACTTATGTAAAAGTACAGATGATGGAAGTTGAGTCTTTTCAAGTCTTGGTGCATCTCTACTTCAGACTTTTGTTCAGTCCACAGAGGTCTTGCCAGTTTCTTTGGATATTTGGATGTCTTGTCTGGGTGACAATCTTCTCTCTCTCTCTCCTGTTTTCTTCTTGTGTAAGCACCCTACTTAAAATGACCTTTCTTTACATAGATTTAACAGTAACTGCAAGAATAATCAATAATCTTAAAACCACTGACATGCTGGCATTACATCAACATTGTCTCTTTCCCATGCTGATGTCATTCCTGATCCTAATTACCCCAGGGTACTAAATTCCAAAAATACATCTAGCAAACTGTATTTTAAGACCTCTCTAAAAGAATGATGTACTGTACAGTAAAAATAAGAAATTTCTAATCAATGCAGAAGTTATATCAGTCTCTTGAAGTTTACACTGCTGTCAGTTTCAATATACTGTATTTGGTTAGTTCAGGTGCCCCAATTTCTGGCGGCTTAATCAGTGTTAGTGTTTGTGGCATTCTATCTGAGAGGTAAAATTGCAGTTCAGATTTGATTTGAATAAAATATTTGCAGTCCAAGTTCCTGCTTTATATGTTGTTTAATTCATAGTCCATTATTATGAGTTTGAACATATAATAAATGGTTAAATAATATTGCACAATAACCAAAAGAGCCTCTGTGTCCTGTCACTATTCAGGAAGAGGATATTGAGGTGGTGCACTCCAACAAGTACTTGGGGTTCCACATCAATGGCAGGTTGGACTGATTTTGTAACAGAGGAACAAGAGAAGAAAGGCAGAGCAGTCACTTCTTCCTTCGGAGTCTGTGTTCCTTTAATGTGGGAAGTGATATCCTTCACATCTTCACATTTGTGATGGCCACTGCAATTTTATATGTTGTGGTGTGCTGGGCTGGTAACATCAATTCAAGAGACGCCCACCAAATCAACAAACTAATTAAAAGGGCAGACTCCGTTACATGATGCACTCTGGATCCCCTGGAGGTAGTAGCAAAGGAGAGAGTTAAAACAATCTTAGTGCCATTATGAACAATTCTGCACATCATCACGCTGACACAGTAAGACTTGAGTACTTTCAGACAACAAATGATTCAGTACAAGTGTGTCAGGAAACAGTTAAGGGGCTCCTTTTTACTAACAGCAATATATCTGCATAATGCCTCGCTGTGACAGACAAATCAGAAGTTTTCTTTTTTTTAATTTTCTTGCTTTTCAGTTATTCTGGTATGTGTTTAGACCATATTGTGTGTGCCCCTGAGGATGGACAGGCATCCTGGCTGGGATAAATGAAGGAGCCATACCTGGCCAGGAAACCATAATTGAAAAACCAGGAAAATGGCCTCACCAGAAGCAGATCATTCCCCAACATGGCAGGTGGCAGTTTTCCTCAGGGCTAAACCCAATCAGGACACCTGCAGGGTTGCATGGGAAATTAAATCTAGAAACATAACCCTGTCTGTGTCTTTGGGGTCTGCCAGAGGACGCTGTCGGGGGAGGACTGCCCTGGTTTTCGCACAGCCCGGAAGTACTCTGGATGACTGGGACAAGAGACCGGAAGCAATTCCCAGGTTGGGATGGTATGAAAGCCTGCTACCTCATTTGGATTGAGTCAGAGTTGGGAGGCAACAGTCATTGGAGGAGAGAATGAGAGAGAGAAGTGAAAGAACTTTAAAGTCTGTATATTGGCTGTAACTGTAACTGTATTGGGCTGAGTGAATTAAAAGTCCTTTATTTTAGAACCAGAGTTGTGTTGAGTCATGTGTATCAGGGTTTTGTGAGCTCGGTGATGCCCCCTAATGTTCACTATAATATATATATTATAGTGAATGTGTGTGTGTATTTAGTTATATAAAGAGATTCTGTAAAAAGCCAAATTTTCCCCTGGGGACAAATAAAGTTTTATCAATCTAACTCTTTAATGTTTGTGACTCCTAGTCCTTAACAAGCAGGTAACTCTCCTCTTAATATATGACACCGTCAGAGTATCAGTATTTGAGTTTACGGGGGAATTACTGTCACACAAACAGAGTACACTGCAATTCTAACTTGCATGTACTAATCAGCATGTTACTACTCTGCGGTGCCTTTAATGAGTTTATCTATCTTGACTCAAAATGTATGTCTTCCTTACCTGAATAATCTCAGAACATAGTTGTCATAAATGTATACAACTAAATTACTGGTAAATATGAGGAGAGGAATGGCTGTTATTGATTCAGATGTAGATATTTGAGTGGCAGCCAGGTATTACATTTCTCAGGAGTTTTGTCTCCTAAAGTGTTTATAGCCCACCAAGCACAGTAGGAGAAATGGATACCTAAGGTCATGTCTCCTCTGCTGTAACTGATGGTGGCATTGACAGTTGCTGTTTTCAACACTCAGTCCATCTCTCACCCTTCAATGGTAATATGCATATTTGTAGCTTCTACTTAAAAAAGAGCTTTGTGTCCTGAATCCTGATATGTGATCGGAGCTTCTGTAAAACCTTGTTTGTTTAGGGGAAGTCCTCAGAAAGTAAGGAGATGGAAATTGGTCTTTGAAAGCATGTATTTGTGCTGGCTGTAAGGCGCATCTGATCAAGACAGTACTAAATATTTTGAGCCTAAATAAAAAACATACCTGACCACCTCAGCACAAGACAACATTGAGGTTTCTTATGGTGCATTAGAATATTTTATTACTTATCATGAGTCTGTCAATTTCGTGCTCTTTACTTACATGCCAGGACAAGGAGGTGCAAATGGCAGGCAATTTTAGGTAGTGGGGCATTCAAAAGAGAAGTTGTAAATTAAGTTGTGTCTATATGCCCAGAGGGGGCTGGGCGGCCTCATGATCTGGAACCCCTACAGATTTTATTTTTTTCTCTCCAGCTGTCTGGAGTTTTTTTTTTTTTTTCTGTCCTCCCTGGCCATCGGACCTTACTGTTACTCTATGTTAATTAGTGTTGTCTTATTTTAATTCTTACTTTGTCTTTTATTTTTCTTTTCTTCATCATGTAAAGCACTTTGAGCTACATTATTTGTATGAAAATGTGCTATATAAATAAATGTTGTTATATACAGAGGTAAAATCTCTGTAGTTCAATGTGGTTCTGGGTACCCAGAGTTCACAAGGACCCTGATAGACCCCAGGAATTGCAATACAGGGGGCCTAAAGTCTGTAACCATGCATTTGTGTTCAGCTTCTGAGTCTAGGTGGTTTCATTTTCATGACATTTTCCAACCTTTGGGCCCCAGGACCAGTGCCTGACATGCCTATTCAAGGATTCATGCCTGCGGACAGATATTCTATTGGACATTGAGCAGTAACTGTGGAGACTGCAGGGTCTTGGCATACTGTATGTGTGAATTTCTTAGGGGTTCCAACTCTTGTGAGGATGGAGGGAAAAGAGATGGCAAATGTTCTTACAAAACAGTCTTGGAGGAGTAAGGTCCAGAGGCAAAGTCAGAAATTTCAAAGTGTGCAGACCTGGAAACAACTGGGTGGGCAAACAATAAACCATTCTTGGGGTTCCACCTTGAAGATTATGTTACGGAGGGACATTCCTACAGAATGGTGGGGGCTGGGGGGCAGTGTTAGGTAGGGTCAGTGATGCTGTTGCAGTGCCTTCACAGAAAGAGGATCAAAAATCTGTAATTAAGAAATGCATTAGGAAAACCTAGCAGAATTATTGGAATAAAAGGAAAGAAGGAAGACACCTGTTTAATACTCTCCAAAAAGAGGTTGGAAATCAGTGACTGGGTGAAAATAATTGGAGGGTACAAATGATACTGACCCAACTTAGAATCACACACACTGGATTAAGTAACACATTATTTAAAATTAATAAACATAAAGCAGGTTACTGCAGAAATTATATTGAACCAGAGGCTGTGCAACATGTTTTATTTGACTGTAGGTCCTACGAGGTGCATTGAAGATACTTTAAGGTGAAGGATTTGGGAATTATATAGATTTCTCTGGAAAATGTTTAAAAACTGACTTGCCATCACAGAATACAACCATCCATTATCCAGCCCTCTATATCCTAACTACAGGGTCACGGGGGTCTGCTGGAGCCAATCCCAGCCAACACAGGGCGCAAGGCAGGAAACAAACCCCGGGCAGGGCGCCAGCCCACCGCAGTCACAGAATGCATTCGTGTCTATTTGACGTTTTAAAGCACTTTGAGGTTTATTACATAATGTGCTTTATAGTTATAACTGTGCAGGTAGTGTAGTGCATATCCAGAATGAGCGAGTGGAGCTACGTGCGTGAGTCTTCCTGCGACCCCGAGTTTGGGCTATGCGATTTGAATCAAAAGTGAGATTTAAACATCACCTAATTACCTCGTGACCGAGTTTCATACGCACGCGCTCGCTTTCTGTAATACCGGTGTGACCTATAGGTGGCGCGCGTTGCCGGGGTAAACTGAGGCTCGTCTTCCCACTTTGGTCTCGCGAACGTAGACGTGCGCGTTCTCGCGCTGTGCATTCCGGTGATGCTGGGGAAGATGGCGGCGGACTGGGTTTGGAGAAGCCGCCGTTGGCATTAAAAGAAACTGGGGAAAGGGAGGTGGAGGTGGAGCCTTACGGGAGAACGGACATATGCTGAGTGTCTGTTGAGAAGAACAGAGACGAAGACGTTGGAGGGTCCTGCCGTCGCTTTATTCTTGGATTAAAGGGACAAGTCGCCATCAAGGAGAGGCGCGCACGCTCCATGAAAGAAACGAATACAAACAAACAAAACCGACAGTTCTATCACTCAAGGACCAGACGAAAAGGAGAATAATAACGGAGAAGCCGGGAGGACACCGCCGCCAGTAGTTGGCAGAGGGGAAACGAGGGGCGGGAGAAGCAGGTGAGCTCGGGTGTAGATGAGGTTGCATGCGAGGGTCGCACCCCTTGCTTTTTGGGGGGAACGGGGATGCTGCAGGTGGAAGTGACGTTCTGGTCGCATCTTTGGACGCAAACCCCCGAGGTCGTGAACAGTCCATTTGGTAGAGCAGTGCACCGGAGACATTCTGGTTTTTCGTACCTGCATTTTTTGTGTTCGTTTTACCATAAGGTGGGCCACCCAACGCTCTCCTTATTTGTGTTTGGTGGCAGCAGGTCCCATTAAAAGGGTACACCACATTCTTACCATCGTACTAACAATCCGTCACCGGGAGCCTGTAGTCAGACATTTGGCTACTCATTATGTCACAGGTACGCAGAGTTTGTCAACGGACACCCTGTCTGTAGTAACGTTTTGAAGACGTATAGCGTCACGCACTTATTCTTGAAGATGATCATAAACTTGTATCCTGCGTACATTTCGGGGTTTCCGGTGTGTTGTGCTGTCGGGTTCCGTGCGAGGTGCGCATTCTTTGCAGTGTGAAGGGGATCGTGTGTTAAATCATATTTATGAGTCAGCAGACTAAAATCGTTCACTTCATTTTCCTAGTAAGTTAAATAGTATAAGGTGTTCAGGCACAAATCAGGAGTGCCTGAAATTACGAAGGCCACAGTACAGAATATGAAATAAAGTCACATGTTAGAATAGATTTTTTTTTTAACAGTTGGAAATAAGTAGGTCGGCTAGTGTTATAAATGAAGATGCTTTCACACTGCTGCATTAGTTTTCCAAAAAATGAAAATGGTTCCAGTTGCCCTGTGACCATGCTCTAGGTAAACTGGTGAGGAATATGGATGGATTGATGAACTGATAGTAAGCATGTGGAATAACATAAACACATGACTGAAAAAATATTCAGTTAAAAAATTAAAAAGTGTAGTAATATGATATTCCAAAACCCTTTTAATACAGTTCAGGGTCACTAGGGAACTGAGCTTATCCAATTCCTGAGCCCTGAATTCATGAGATATCCGTGCAACACCCTAGTAACATGATATTCTTAAACTAATTTAGGGTTGCTGGAAAACAAGAACCTATTCTGGGAGCACTTGGTGCAAGGCAGGAAATGGCCCTGGCCAGGGCAAAGGTCCAAGCTACCAGAAGTGTGGTGACACACATTTTAAAATTGGTGAGGAATTAACAGAAGACATTTGACAAATTAGAGACCATTCATTCCTTCAAGCCCCTTTCTTTAGCTGATAATTAAGCTGTCCCAATATCTCATTCAGATCCTTCTTACAGGTTGTCTTCAACTTCATGTCTTAGTCGTTTGTTCCAGATTCCTACAACTTTTTGTGTAAAGTGCTTCCTGGCATCAGTCCTAAATGCCCTTTCCCATAATTTACTGTGTTCTCAAGTACAGAATGCTGCTGGATGTGCTTTATTAATGCCTTTGAGGATTTTTAATAATCTGGATTTAGATCCCTGTATAGTCTCGGTAAAATAGCTTATATGTAGCATTTTCAAACAAAAAAAAAAAACACCAATATTATAAGATTGGGCCCTTTTGAAAGAAAACCAGATGTACACATTCCCTTAGCACTCGTTTTCCTCTGGCGTGGTTTCCTCTTGAAAGACCAAATCACAGTAAACCTATCCTGCCACTTGCTTTATGTTGTGTTGATTTACTTCTGGATTTATATGAGAGCTCATCCCACAATGTCAGTTCTGCCACACAAGCAAATAGAAAACGCATTCATACATCTAGAAAAATAGTACCAGGACTATGCCATAAAGTGATTAATTCCAGTTCCCTTTTGTTGGAAACATGGAAGACATGTTTTCTTATATCAAAACTTTTGCCGTTTCAAAGTGGGATGTAATTAGCTACATTTTTAGGCTTTTAGGTGCTTAGTGCCCTAACTCCTCTATTATAAAGTGCCAGTGCGGGCAAGATATGTTTTTGAATTTATAGAAAATGTTTATCTTTAGAACATAGTTTTGCTTGGCAAATGGATATATACCATGTTTGTAGAGAAATGTTTATCTTGAAAAATACCATACGTATCCTTTAATAGCAAATATTTGACCATTTACATGAAAGTAAAGTGACTGAGTGAAGCCAGAAGTAGAAATTATTATCACATATAGACATGTCTCAGTGCATACATGCCACGTGATAGACTGTTGTGCTGTCCAGGGTTGTTTCCTGTTTTGCACCTGGTGCTGTTAGGATAGGCCCCATCACTACATGGACCTGAGTTGGGTTAACAGGGTTTAAGAATGTATGTGTGGTCTTCAGTATTATTTGTGTTTTAGAGTAATGGAAAAGTCTAAGAGTGTATAGGGTTGCGACCTCATCATACTTAAACACTGAGTTAGTTGTTAACAAGTATGTTGGAAACATGTAGTTTAATTTCCTCCATGTTTGTTCTTTAAAGTTAATTGACAAGTTTATGTTAGGCTTGTATACTTGAGTGTGCATTGTGATGACTGTCGCCCTGTTCAGGTTTGGTTATAGTCTTTTCTGTTCATTCTACCAATTGTTTTTTTCAGTACTACGTCTATGAATTATATGGGCATCATTTTCTGTCCTTTTTTTGAAAATTTTAGTAATCAACTAGTGGGACTGTGCACAACTGAGCATGACATGCAGTTGGTCTTGTATGGTTTTAAGTATTTTTAAAGTGGGTGAAATGTAAAATAGTTTAAAGGTGATAGCTATAAGAATGACTCGGTAAGTAAAAATTATTTGCTTAGTCTGTATGCTCATTTTCTGTTCCAAGATAAAAGCACAAGTTAAGCTTGTTTTGTCCTTTTGAAAATCCTAATTTCATATTTTATTAGATTTGGTGTTTAGTATCATCATGTAACATGGTATTCTCAAATCCATTTATAATCCATTTCATGTTCATGAGGTGATCCAGAGTCTGTCCCACTAGCACAAGGCAGGAACTAACTTTGTCCAGGCTGCTAAGATGCATTGCAGAGATACCAAGTGTTTAAAAATCATGAGCCTAACAAGCTAACTCTTGGAGGTAATTTACACATTTTGTGAAAAAGAAATTGGCTTCTTAATTGAAGCAGCTTTAGGCATACTAGCTTCTATAGCATGCATCTAATAAGCTTCTGGCATGCTTTTTAATCCACCTCTCTGCAGATTTGCATAAGAACTACTGACAATACTGTAATAGATGTAATGTGCTGTGCATTAAAATCTCGCATTATTTAGTAAAACCTAACTTTCATTGAAGTATTATAAAATAGCCCTGTTTTTGAACAGAATCAGACAAAGCATACAATCTACATATTTTAAAGGTATTTGTGTATTGTACTATTCTGTTTTATTCAGAATTTATTTGGCATTCAGTTTATTAGAGACAGGTATCATTTTAAAATATTGCCTTGTTATTGTAAAATTAAGAAATAGACAGTATTTAGTATCTTAAAAGAGAAATTAAAGTTGGCATGAAAGATAAATTAAAGTTGGCAATGAATAGCAGTCATGCTTGACAAATTTGTATGCTAACTTGGAAGTCTCCAGTTGCCTTCAGCCTTATGTTCTTATGTTATTTTTGCTCTGCTGAGCCCGGCAACATATTAAAAACATGTTTAGTATAAGTTAATGATTTTTCCTCGTTGGATTAGAAATATAAATGGCTAGAACAAATTACATGATTAAAGGATAAGTTTGGTAAATTTAAGTCCAAGCTGTTTATCCATAGTCATGAAATATATTAATTTACCACATGAAATTGTTTTCTAAAGACAGGCAGTTTTTTTAAATTAAAAAAAGCCTTGTCTTACACTTTAAAAAGGAGTTGAAGGTTACCAGGGCTCAGCATGAAAACAAAAGCCTTAAAACTTACTGAATCCAACTAATTTGAAGTAGCAAAGGTACCAGTGCATTCCGAGTTTCTGTGGCATGCTTGTAAGAAGAACTAAACTGAAAATAAAACATTTTTATTATTCTTGGTACTATTTTCTTCAGATAAGGATATGTTTCCTATTTGCTTCACTGTTTGATGATGACATCATGGCTGGATTATTGACATTTACCCCGGGCACACCCAAATGCTGGCACATACAATAAATCAAATGGAAGCTCTTTTCCCACCACCCAGAAAAAAAAAATTATTGCGTTATTTCACAATGATATTGTCTGGTGCATATGTGTGTTTAGGTAGTTTAGAGACAACTAGTGGGAGAGAGGCTGACCATGCGTGTAGACTGCAATCAAGTGACAACATTCCTGTCTTGTAGCACTAGGGCCTGCATTGAGTGTGCATGTTCTCCCAGTGTATTTATAGATTGGTTGGCATCAAAAGGGTTAACTGTGGATGATTACCTGTTTTAACACTGAATACTGGAAATGTGTCAGTAATACTTATCAATTAGTTAAAAAAAAAAGTTTAATTGTTCACGTGCCCTGAAATAAATTACATACATCCCATTTTTTCCAACTTTGTTATGTATGCAAGCATAAAGACTCTGAGTGGTGGTATGACATTTTTTCAGCGATTGTCTAGTTGTCTACAGAACAGAGACAGCAATTTACATCTGGGTATCAACATTCAGTAATATCAGTAACAGTGCTTAGAGACGATGTTTTGAGCTGTACCCCGGAGTAAATTGCTCCCTGTGGTCGAAAGGCAGCTGTGGAGGAGCACCGGTAGTGATGTGACGCATAAAGCCAGGATTCTTTTTAAATGATAGATTCTCACAGAAATATTTTTTGCGTTTTTTCCCTTCTCATACCATCCTGGGTACATGGTTATGCAATATGTGTGCAATTACAAAACGCAGATCAATATTTGATTACACTGGCTTGTTTTAAGGCTTTTGTTTTGACACCGGACCACAGTAACCCTTCATTTCCATTTTTAAAGCACAAGAGCAGGCTCAGTATATATATATATATATATATATATATATAGAAATTGCTTCACTTTAGAACATAATTTAATGTGGCAAAATAATACAGTATATACCATGATCGTGAAGAAATAACTTGAAAAATTCTGAACTTTAAACCTGAAAACGAAAGAGTGTTGTAGAAATGGAAGTAGATAATCTATTTGTTCAGTTATGTAACGAATCATAAAATAAGATTATCTATATGCTTGTGTCTTTTTGACTTGGATGAAAAACCTGCAGAGGCCCTGAAACTCATTAGAACACAGTGGTGTTGCTTGATGTTGTTCTTGTTATTTTTGCACCAGAGTTTTCATAAAGAGCAAGGTTCTTCAATCAATGTTTAGGGGCTAATTACACTATATAAGGAAGGCAGTTTATCAAATAACAAAAATAATCCATCCACGCATTTGCCATAGAAAACATTTTTTACAAAAAATAGAAGTTTCATACTTAATGAAATAGAAGCCATGTTACAATATTTAGTTGTTGATGTGGAACCAAACTTTTTTGATAGAAATTTTATCATGTTATCTTTAAACTAGCTGTGTTACCTGACTTCTCCCGATTAAATTTTGAAAGACAAATGGCCTTGGTTATAGTGCTGTAGGTTAATCGGATATATCAAAAGTACTGTGTAACTAATTATTTTTCTGTATACAGTGTATATTTTTTTAGTTGTTAAGTGGTTAAGGCTTTGGACCTAGGACTTCCAACCCTGAGGTTGTGTGTTCAAATCCTGATACTGACAGTGTGTGACTATGAGCAAGTCACTTCACCTGCCTGTGCTCCAATTGGAAAAACAAAAGTACCCAATGGTATCTCAAATCTTATAAGTCGCTTTGGATAAAGGCGTCAGTCAAATAATAAGTAATAACATTATTAGGTCACTGGAGCTGCTCTCTCTTGAACATACTATGTACAATTGCCTATTAGTAAAACATTAAATCAGTCCAATCCAATCCCTGCTTTTCCTAATGATTTGACTTTTGTTGATGGCCATTGCAAAACACTGCTTTACAAGAAAGTTTATTCTTTTGAATTAAAATGGGTAATCAGAAGGAATAATGTTAAATTTGAGAATTTTTATCGTTTTTTTTATCGGTTGCATGTGGTCTCCTTTTAAAGTTTGCAGATATGAATGTATATGTAAGGAATTATTGGGAGCTCAGGGCTTCCCTTTTTGATGGTTGATTTTACAGGTTGGATTTGGAGGGGTCCTGTTTCAAAGTCTGTACAATCAAATGTATATTACAGTGGAGTAGTTCACGGGGATCCCATTAAGTTTAAACTGATATCGTCACTCCTGGCTGGTCTTAAATCCAAGGATAGTACTTCTGTCTCTGCTTCTCTCTCACTCACTTTTTGCAACACACAGCCACATTACCTGGCATGCTCACTTAAGCTTCATAGTGTACTTGCTAACCGTTGACAAGGGTGGACAAATCGTAAGTACATTTGGTAGTCTGCTTGGCTACCAGCTTTTGCCAACTTGGTAGTCTGCTTTCTAGTAGCCCAACTTTATACAGTATATGGATTGGAAGGATACCTTCAGCTATTTCCGACAATACTTATTTGTAAAGTTTTGATGCACACGAGTGCATAGGACTCTTCTACCACAATACAGTAATCCCTCGCTATATCGCGCTTCGCCTTTCGCGGCTTCACTCCATCGCAGATTTTATATGTAAGCATATTTAAATATATATCGTGGATTTTTTGCTGGTTCGCGGATTTCTGCGGACAATGGGTCTTTTAATTTCTTGTATATGCTTCCTCAGTTGGTTTGCCCAGTTGATTTCATACAAGGGACGCTATTGGCAGATGGCTGAGAAGCTACCCAGCTTACTTTTCTCTCTCCCTTGCGCTGACTTTCTCTGATCCTGACGTAGGGGGATTGAGCAGGGGGGCTGTTCGCACACCTAGACGATACGGACGCTCGTCTAAAAATGCTGAAAGATTATCTTCACGTTGCTATCTTTTGTGCAGCTGCTTCCTAAAACGACATGCTGCACGGTGCTTCGCATACTTAAAAGCTCGAAGGGCACGTATTGATTTTTGATTGAAAAACAAACTCTGTCTCTCTCTCTCTCTCTCTCTCTCTTTGTCTGCTCCTGATGGAGGGGGTGTGAGCTGCCGCCTTCAACAGCTTTGTGCCGCGGTGCTTCGCATACTTAAAAGCCAAACAGCCCTATTGATTTGTTTGCTTTTCTCTCTATCTCTGTGACAGTCACTGCTCCTGACACGCACTCCTTTGAAGAGGAAGATATGTTTGCATTCTTTTAATTGTGAGACGGAACTGTCATCTCTGTCTTGTCATGGAGCACAGTTTAAACTTTTGATAAAGAGACAAATGTTTGTTTGCAGTGTTTGAATAACATTCCTGTCTCTCTACAACCTCCTGTGTTTCTGTGCAAATCTGTGACCCAAGCATGACAATATAAAAATAACCATGTAAACATATGGTTTCTACTTCGCGGATTTTCTTATTTCGCGGGTGGCTCTGGAACGCAACCCCTGCGATGGAGGAGGGATTACTGTATAAACACAATTGACACGTTGGAAGATACTATTATAGCAAATACAGTGGAACCTCAGTTCACGACTATAATTCGTTCAAAAACTCTGGTCGTAAACTGATTTGGTCGTGAACCGAAGCAATTTCCCCCTTAGGATTGTATGTAAATACAATTAATCTGTTCCAGACCGTACGAACTGTATGTAAATATATATATTTTTAAGCACAAATATAGTTAATTACAGTAATCCCTGCTCCATCGCGGGGGTTGCGTTCCAGAGCCACCCGCGAAATAGGAAAATCCGCGAAGTAGAAACCATATGTTTATATGGTTATTTTTAGAATGTCATGCTTGGGTCACAGATTTGCGCAGAAACACAGGAGGTTGTAGAGAGACAGGAACGTTATTCAAACACTGCAAACAAACATTTGTCTCTTTTTCAAAAGTTTAAACTGTGCTCCATGACAAGACAGAGATGACAGTTCTGTCTCACAATTAAAAGAATGCAAACATATCTTCCTTTTCAAAGGAGTGCAAAGCAAGCAGTCAAAAAAAAAATCAATACGGCTTTTTGGCTTTTAAGTATGCGAAGCACCGCCGGTACAAAGCTGTTGAAGGCGGCAGCTCACACCCCCTCTGTCAGGAGCAGGAAGACAGAGAGAGAGAGATAGAGAGAGATAGCGAGAGACAGATAAAAAAAATCAATACGTGCCCTTTGAGCTTTTAAGTATGCGAAGCTCCGTGCAGCATGTCCTTCAGGAAGCAGCTGCACACAGCCCCCCTGCTCACACCCCCCTACGTCAGCGCAAGAGAGAGAGAGAGAGAGAGAGAGAGAGTAAGCTGGATAGCTTCTCAGCCATCTGCCAATAGCGTCACTTGTATGAAATCAACTGGGCAAACCAACTGAGGAAGCATGTACCAGAAATTAAAAGACCTATTGTCCGCAGAAACCCGCGAAGCAGCGAAAAATCCGCGATATATATTTAAATATGCTTACATATAAAATCCGCGATGGAGTGAAGCCGCGAAAGGCGAAGCGCGATATAGCGAGGGATCACTGTATACCATAGAATGCATAAACTAAATGTAAAAACATTGAATAACACTGAGAAAACCTTGAACAGAGAAAACTAACACTGCAATAGTTCGCGCTATAGTGCTAGGAACCACTCGCTAAAAACACTTTTTTTTTTTTTTAAATGAGTTTTAAGCACAGGGGAAAAAAATGAACATTTGAAATAATTTAATAAACCACTAAGATAAGTAACTTTGCAACAATGCAGGCTACGAACCCATCACTGTAAACAGAACTGAAAACAAAAGCAAGCCTTCTCTACCTTATGCGTCCCTCCCTCTCTTGCTCGCTCGCTCTTTCTTGCGTGCCTGTGTGTGTGCGTGTGTCTCTCTTTTGCGAGCCTGGAGCGCCTGTGTATGCACCTCTCGGGCGTACTCCTGTGTGTGTGTGTGCGCACGCCTCTCTCTCTCGCGCGCTGCCTGTATGTGTGTGTGTCTGTCTTTCTCTCGCGCTGCCTGTGTGTGTGTGTGTGTGTTAGTGTGTGTGTGGGTCACTCTCTCTCTCTTGCTCGTTGCACAGGAAATGCCCAGGGAGAGACTGAACATGTACAAACCGAAAGGGAACCTGGCTTGTTCGTATACCGAGTGTTTGGTCGTGAACCGAGGCAGAAGCTTGGCGAACTTTTTTGGTCGTAAACCGATTTGTACGTGTACCGAGACGTTCGTGAACCGAGGTTCCACTGTACATGATTTATAAAGGGTTATGTCATGTTAATGAGTGGGCTTTTTCAAAAGTACACTTATAATTTATCAAAACAATTATCATAATTTAACTGAAATACTGCATTAATATTGTATTCTGTTATTTTGTTTTCAGCCCTCATTTAGATCTCGCCAATTAGTTTCTCTGTCACGATGTCATCATTTTGACCTTTAGGATTATTCTAAGATGCAATTATGTACTTGATAGTGTCAGTCACATCTGTCTGTCTTTCACTGCATAAGGCAAGATTAGTTTGCAGTGGAATGCAGCCCTCTAATTTCGAAATGTAAATGTCCATTTTCAAAGGCTGAAGCCTTGACAAGTTGTGACAAGAGCATCGTTGCAACATTCAAGCCATCACATAATCAATAAGCTGCTCAATATTTTAGGTAATTTTTCTCATGGATAGCAAATCCTGTCAGTTAAAATGAGTTACCTGCTGCATGAGTTTACAAGTTGTACATTACATAAAATGAATTGGCACTGCCTGTGCATTTGTTGACTAGTAAACAGTCTAATGTTACTGTGCTTTCTCACTTTTTCAACTCTAAAATTAGTTTTGCCTAAAAACAAAGGACCTCTTTTGTATGTGGCCTCTGGATGTAATCTGCATACAACATTCTCTGATTTGGTTTTGATGCTTCTCCTCCCTTCAGTCATCTCTATTTTGGGAATATCCTCTGTATGTATTCTGCTGAAAAAGTTTTTCTAGTATTTAAAAAGTTACGTCTGTTTTTGTCATAGTGCTGATTGTAATCATGATTCCTTTTACTTGTAAATGCTATCTAAGCAGTAGTGGAATGGTTCACTTTGTCCTCTTCTATTTTAATTATTTATATCACAATAAATGATGAGGATGCAATTAATTTGGCCTTATTGCCCTCACTGCCACAGTTGCTTTACGGCTAATTCTGTTGTTTCTCTTGCTTGCTTTATAGACTTGATTTCAGTCTATTGCTCATTAATGTACGTATGTGCAGACCCATTAGCCAAAAGTGGTGAAGGGAGGGCGAGTACATGAGTGGATAAGTGACATACTTGATAAAGAGATTCACCACATATTTTTGTGTGTATTCCTTGTGTTTTGATGACCTGTTGCTTCTCATTCAGCCGTTTGTTAATCATTCTAACACACATGTAATTAGACTCTCCTCGAAATTCACTATTTAGGGTACACGTGCATAGTTAGAAATAATTCTGTGTGCAGCATGTGGCAAACGCCCAGGAGGTGTTGCTACATTTTTGCTGTGGTGCCCTCGTAACCAGCACTGACGTGTCAGTTGTAAACCAGGCTTTAGACAAGGGTTACAGCAGTCTGGCACGCTACAAGCAACTGTCTTTAAAAGCAACATCAAAGGTAAGATCATACATGAAGAACTGGGTCTTTTTTTTTTTTTTACCAAATTGTGTTTAAATAGGAAAGTTTTTTGTTGAGCAGATATCTAAAACATCTAGTAGTCTACTGGGATTTGTGAGTATGTAGTTTGGTTGTCTAGTATTTAAAAACTGGCAGTTCCAGGCCTCTGGACTACCACTTTTTCCACCCCTTTGCAACTTTCTTCAGCTTTGCTGATCTTTATTTCATTTCACACCTCACTATACATGCCAAACATGACCATGTCACTCTTTTCCTGTCCAGAACACTGTCCATTATTTAGTCTTCTGTCCTTTGTATGCATAAAGCCCATTGTCATTGCAGAGCATGTTCATTAGCTTAATATTGATGAATATAAACACCTAAAAAAAATAAAACATGGATCAGGTAATTTTCTTTTTCCTATAATGTCAATAAATTTGAATCAAATCAGTAGAAGCATTTTTTGTGGTTTTGTAGTATTTAGTTTTTCTTTTTTTGTGAGCAGGGTTATCCCTAAGTATTGATATATTAAAATGTCCTTTCTTAGTTGGTTACATACTAGTGGTACCATCCTGTTAAATTCATTTTTTTAACTAAACAGGAAGTACTTTTTTTGTTGATAAGTGAGTAAATCAGCCAGTCGGTCCACTTTACATTATCTGTATAGTGTATATACAGGTTTATAAGCTGCTTACAGATTAATCTTAAAATGTTTTAGTATTGTGACTGATTTACTATTTTACTGAATTTATGGTACAGTAATTTTCTGCTGATAATATCAATATTTTAAGTGGGCAATGATATACTTTGTGGTCTGGTTAGCTGTAGTGGAAACAACTGCATGTAAAAACGATGTGTTGTTAATCATTTACATAAAAAAGGAAAAACTTTTGTGATCTGTATTTAGTAGAACATGGTATTATTGAAGATTGGTCTTATTGAATATTTGTGTCTGTGCTGTGAATACTTTCTGGATGCACTGTATATCACTTTTTCCACATTTTGTTATGTTACAGCCTTATTCCAAAATGGATTAAATTAATTTTTTCCCTCAGAATTCTACACACAATACCTCATAATGACAACGTGAAAAAAGTTTACTTGAGATTTTTGCAAATTTATTAAAAATAAAAAAAATTGAGAAAGCACGTGTACATAAGTATTCACAGCCTTTGCCATGAAACTCAAAATTGAGCTCAGGTGCATCTTGTTTCCCCTGATCATCCTTGAGATGTTTCTGCAGCTTAATTGGAGTCCACCTGTGGTAAATTCAGTTGATTGGACATGATTTGGAAAGGCACACACCTGTGTATATAAGGTCCCACAGTTGACAGTTCATGTCAGAGCACAAACCAAGTATGAAGTCAGAGGAATTGTCTGTAGACCTCCGAGACAGGATTGTCTTGAGGTACAAATCTGGGGAAGGTTACAGAACAATTTCTGCTGCTTTGAAGGTCCCAATGAGCACAGTTGGCCTCCATCATCTGTAAGTGGAAGAAGTTCGAAACCACCAGGACTCTTCCTAGAGCTGGCCTGCCATCTAAACTGAGCGATCAGGGGAGAAGGGCCTTAGTCACGGAGGTGACCAAGAACCCGATGGTCACTCTGTCAGAGCTCCAGAGGTACTGTGTGGAGAGAGGAGAACCTTTCAGAAGGACAACCATCTCTGCAGCAATTCACCAATCAGACCTGTATGGTAGAGTGGCCAGACGGAAGCCACTCCTTAGTAAAAGGCACATGGCAGCCCGCCTGGAGTTTGCCAAAAGGCACCTGAAGGACTCTCAGACCATGAGAAAGAAAATTCTCTGGTCTAATGAGACAAAGATTGAACTCTTTGGTGTGAATGCCAGGCGTCAAGTTTGGAGGAAACCAGACACCGCTCATCACCAGGCCAATGCCATCCCTACAGTGAAGCATGGTGGTGGCAGCATCATGCTGTGGGGATGTTTTTCAGTGACAGGAACTGGGAGACTAGTCAGGATAAAGGGAAAGATGACTGCAGCAATGTACAGAGACATCCTGGATGAAAACCTGCTCCAGAGCGCTCTTGACCTCAGACTGGGGCGACGGTTCATCTTTCAGCAGGACAACGACCCTAAGCACACAGCCAAGATATCAAAGGAGTGGCTTCAGGACAACTCTGTGAATGTCCTTGAGTGGCCCAGCCAGAGCCCAGACTTGAATCCGATTGAACATCTCTGGAGAGATCTTAAAATGGCTGTGCACCAACGCTTCCCATCCAACCTGATGGAGCTTGAGAGGTGCTGCAAAGAGGAATGGGCAAAACTGGCCAAGGATAGGTGTGCCAAGCTTGTGGCATCATATTCAACAAGACTGGAGGCTGTAATTGCTGCCAAAGGTGCATCGACAAAGTATTGAGCAAAGGCTGTGAATACTTATGTACATGGGATTTCTCAGTTTTTTTATTTTTAATAAATTTGCAAAAATCTCAAGTAAACTTTTTTCACATTGTCATTATGGGGTGTTGTGTGTAGAATTCTGAGGAAAAAAATGAATTTAATCAATTTTGGAATAAGGCTATAACATAACAAAATGTGGAAAAAATGATGCACTGTGAATACTTTCCAGATGCACTGTAGGAGCTTATGTATCTTATGAGAAGTTTTTATAGGGTTACAGTTAAATTTGGGGAAAAAATAGATAAAGTTTTACTTTTGACAAACTCTGTGAAAGTGTTGTTATCCTGCTCATGGCCACCTGGGTGAACCCCTTAATTTGTATAGTACATTTTTCCTTTTTGTGTTTGTCTTGTTAATGACAAATATTTTTTGAGATTTTTCATGTAAAGCATGTTACTTTATACGACTTCTAGTCAGCAACTGCAGTCATCAAGTTTGACACTGGCTCTAATCTCCTCACCTGAGTATGTCATATTACATGACTAGAAGTCACAGAGTATGTTAAATTAGATAAGCGCGAAATGACTTTCCAGCCCAGTTTCATATATCCAACGTTTTACAAGCTCACTCCTTTTTCTGATCTGTCTGACAGAGCTGATTCCTGTGCAAAAGGTTTACAGATATGGTGAGTTGAGAAGTAGCCTTCACTCAAATCTTTGATGGTATTTAAAACACACAACATCAAACAGGGGAGCAGCACTTCTGTTTGTGGGTTCCAAAACACTTGCATTACTTATTCATCGTCTCGCCATTATATACATTGTGCATGCTGAAGACAAAATTAAACCTGTCGTAGATGCTGGATATGTGACACTATGACTAGTGATCACAGGAGTTCACGGTGACTGCCCCCAACTCACTAAAATTATGTAAATGAAGTCTGCAACTGAGAACCACTGGAAAAGTCATTCAGTGTGACATGACCTTAAGGGAGACCGAAGTTTGAGGCAAGGTTAACATAATAAGAATGGTGATAAATACGGTGACATGTTGTGTGTTGATTAGCACATGCATATAAGAATTTCACTGTACTCTGCTTGTGACAATAATGATCCAATATTCACCTTCTCTAATCGATCTCCGCAATTTCCTGAAAACTGTTTTGGAGTAATGTCCATCTTCTCTGTGTCTTATCACATGCAGGTTTGTGGGGGGAAAAAAAAGTTCTATTTTATTGGAAAAGTACCATTTTGATGGTCTTCTAGTTATGACATAGGAGGTCTAGTTGATAAATGAAGAAATAAAAAAAGCTGTCTCTATACAGATAATAAAATTATTTGTTTTTGATATTCTTTATTAATCCCCGGGGGGAAGTAGTCTTTTCATGTGACCTTTTTTTCCTTCTGCTGCACAACTAAATGAAGAGTGTGATAAAGACAAGCATATTAACCCATAACTAAAATGTGTTCTGTGAAACTAAATAGCCTGTATGTTCTCAATATTAATTTAACCAAAAAATACGTTTATTATATGACCTACTGTCACTTTTAGCAGGGTGATATTTTTAGATGGAATTCTTTTACATTATCTCAGCATTACTGTGCAAGCAAAAATAACTGAAATTTGAACAGCTGTGCAGTTTTAAAATGAACTAATTTATTTTACTTTGTTTAAAATCCCACTGGCAGAATTGTTTCACCTACTGACCTTCATCAGTTTCCAATCATTCTGAGTTTTATGTTTACTGGCTACACTACAGGGTTGCTGGATGGACTTTTGTGGATTGGTTCTTATTGTTGTCCTAAATTACAGGGTAGGTTAAACTGCATAAATGATTAAGTAGAGCAGATTCTGTCTGGTACATGGTGGTACATTATCAGATTAGTCTTTGTAATGTGTGTGTTGAGAGAAACACATATACTCATACCTGAAGTTATATTTTCTTTCAACTTTGATTATAAATCGATTGTTTAAAAGGAATACAATGTAATGAAATTTTACTTTGTTTTATTTGCAAGGATTTGTGTATTTAATACTAGGAATAGAAATGAAATTGTATTCTTAGCTATTTTTCCCAGCCTTCTTCTTTCTTAGCTATGCATGTGTGATTCTTTTGAAGAAATAACTATAGCTGTGTGAAACTGCGTTGTATATTTACAGCTATAGGTTTTCTATGCATTTCTTCCTTTCTAAATGGTTTGGTTCCTTTTTTTGGCAGCTGCCTTTGAAAGCTGATAAAACAGTGCAGATTTGTGGTGGTATTTTGCAGAAGACCATAGCCAACAGCTTCTTTCCCAAATGTTAAGCTCTCACCACTTGCAAAGGCATTTCCTCTTATTATGCAAACTTATTTTTTATTTCAGGAAATAATGGCTTAATATGGCTTTTGCACGCTTCTAGAGTTAGGAAATGTGAGCAAACCTGGCCTTTACCCAAAACCTTAGTATCAGCTTTGGGATATCATTTCACTGAGTTTAAAGCTTGATGTTGAATTATACGGAAGGGTATATGGATACAAAAAATAAACATACTTGCTGAGAATTTGAGGTATGCAGTTTCTTCAGAGTCCCCAGAGGAATGTTTGAATGTGGA
Organism: Erpetoichthys calabaricus; assembly: GCF_900747795.2. Taxonomy (NCBI): domain Eukaryota; kingdom Metazoa; phylum Chordata; class Cladistia; order Polypteriformes; family Polypteridae; genus Erpetoichthys; species Erpetoichthys calabaricus. The sequence goes on from NC_041401.2 coordinate 180,253,710, forward strand.
TTTGGTACAGTAGTTCATGTGACACAATCACTGTGTTATTTTTGAGCATGAGATATTATAGTTGATCAGAATATCTAGTGAGAGGTGCAGAACTGTTCAGTCACAACTAAAAATATAAATGTAAGAAATATAATCTAAGTAATTAAATTTTTATGTGGCTGCAGTCCAACTTAAGCCATATGTAGAACAGCTGCAATAGGATCTGGTACAATCCCACTGAAAAATCTTTTATATATGGTGGTAATTCAGTGTTAGCCAATTTTGGCATTTCATAAAGAGACATAAAAGACCTAATACATGATTCTGTCCTTCTTGTAAGTTGGCAGTCTGATTATACAGTAATCCCTCCTCCATCGCGGGGGTTGCGTTCCAGAGCCACCTGCGAAATAAGAAAATCCGCGAAGTTTATGTTTATATGGTTATTTTTATATTGTCATGCTTGGGTCACAGATTGGCGCAGAAACACAGGAGGTTGTAGAGAGACAGGAACGTTATTCAAACACTGCAAACAAACATTTGTCTCTTTTTCAAAAGTTTAAACTGTGCTCCATGACAAGACAGAGATGACAGTTCTGTCTCACAATTAAAAGAATGCAAACATATCTTCCTTTTCAAAGGAGTGCGCGTCAGGAGAGAGAGAACAAAGCAAGCACTCAAAAAAAAAAAAATCAATAGGGCTTTTTGGCTTTTAAGTATGCGAAGCACCGCCGGTACAAAGCTGTTGAAGGCGGCAGCTCACACCCCCTCCGTCAGGAGCAGGGAGAGAGAGAGAGCCACAGAAAAACAAAGTCAAAAATCAATGAGCTTTTAAGTATGCGAAGCACCGTGCAGCATGTCCTTCAGGAAGCAGCTGCACACAGCCCCCCTGCTCACACCCCCCTACGTCGGCGCAAGAGAGAGAAAGTAAGTTGGGTAGCTTCTCAGCCATTTGCCAATAGCATCCCTTGTATGAAATCAACTGGGCAAACCAACTGAGGAAGCATGTACCAGAAATTAAAAGACCCATTGTCCGCAGAAACCCGCGAAGCAGCGAAAAATCCGCGGTATATATTTAAATATGCTTACATATAAAATCCGCGATGGAGCGAAGCCGCGAAAGGCGAAGCGCGATATAGCGAGGGATCACTGTATTAAGCATTGAATTTTGAGAGAAGTGCTGGTGTATTTTTCTTTATTCTAAGACTTGGATTATGAGGTGCTTTTCTTCTGGTTTGCATTATTACTATTACAAAGGTTGGTTGATCACTCTCCCTTTTTATACTCCTTGATCTTCAAGTAGTGATTTTTTTTTGTAACGTAAAAAAGTAGCAGATTTTAAGTTAAAAAGAAAAGGGTAACTGTCATGAGAAATAATCCTTAAGGATTGAATACACAAACTCTGAAGATACCGAATTGTAGAAACTCGGAACTAGCATTAGATTATCCCAGTATATTTGGATTGATGACTGTGCTTAGGAGGGATGTAATAGACTTTTGTAGGTTGTGTATTTTTTGGGCTTCTTTTTTTGAAAGAAACTAATTATTGTGGGGTATTGCTGAAAGCAAAAATAACCAAAATGGTTGCTCTAAGCTCCTCTTTGCCTAACCTTACATGTTTTAGGGCTGAAATTGAGAGAAAACAAGACAAATCCCCCATTAAAGTACCTAGGAGTACTTGACTTTTTGAATTGAAGACCTGCTTCTCCCCTTCATTCACTGGTCAAAGACTCCCGTGAGGCTTTAGTTTACTGTATATAATGTGTGTCGTATTCAAGAAGTAGCAGCACAAATAATATTAGATTACTTTTTTCAATGGATGTTTTTCACATTGTTTTCTGTTGTACATCATTGGTCACTTTTAACCTCTATTATATCAAACATTTTTTTCCTCTCCATTCTGCATAAAAACATTAGATTAAAAATTTTTCTCGGCCACCACTACAAAGTACATGGGGTAGGTAATTAAAAGTACCATTTTTGGGTGGAGTATTCCTTTAGACTGTCATAAGTCCATTTCAAAGTGGAGAATGGCCTTCATATTGATTCATTTCTTTGAGTTGTATAAACTCTCATTTGAAATGTGCTTTCATAAAAATATATAATTTTAATTTTTGTGAGTTGCTGCTTGTAGCTGGCTTATCAAAGGCTGCATTTCATGATTTGAAACTGCTGTTGCAGTTTGTCTCCAATTTTTTATTGGGTCACCATTTTTGTATTCTTGACACTAACATAAATAGTTATATGTATCTGGAGTATGTTTCAATATGAAAGTGACAATGAAAATTATTTAGCTTTATTGCTAAGCTTTTCCTAAGCACCAGTATACACAGATTAGGGGAGATGTACTGAGGGTAAGAGTAAAGCTGAATTGAAAAATTGGACAAAAGAAATAGTCCATCATATATGTAACTCTGTTATTGATCGTGTGGGAAATGTTCAATAACATCATCTGTGAATGAATGCTTATGCTGTGGGTACAGGGACTTAACGCTGATGATGTTGTTAAAATGCTCATTTCTGACATTAGAATGTTTTATAATTCTTTACAATATTGTGGTCAGTGTTATGAATGAGTTTCCAGCATTTGTCAAGCATACACTTCTGGACACCTTTTTCATTTGCTATTTGTTACAATATGGCCTGACAGATGTGTGGGTTTCTCAATGCAAATTCTGAATAGTATTCTTCCCCACTCTTGTACTGTTTATTAGGGTTTTTTCATCCATTCAGTACACTTCTAGCCTAACATTAACATTTCAAATATGCTTATTTTTGGTTAATATGTAATTTCCTATCATGGGGTGGTCTATTGCATCTATCACATGCGTTTTCGTTTCCATGAAAACTCTGCACTTAGTGGTTGTCAGCAGAAAAGAGAACAGCTGCAGTATTTTTCCTTTAGAAAAGACAGCTCCAAAAATCGACAGTAAAATTATTTCCATCTCTGCTTTGTGGTCATGAATATGCCCCCTGAAGTACAGGAGATATCTTTTGTAAAAATGTGAGCTTTACTGTTTCAGAGTGAAAGCAATTATTAAGTTTCAAGATATTTTTTTTTTTTTTTTTTTTTTTTACATTTGTGCAATGCCCCACTGACACCAATTATAATCCACTTTGGCGACTTTTTTTAACAGCTTCACTTAATTAGGCAAGTGTGTGGTGTAAATGACATCATGTCATGTGTTAAGAACATTAAAATGCTGTACACACTGTTTAAACAACCAGCTTTTAAAATTAAATGTTCATCAAAATCTTGAAAATTACAATGTTCTTATAAATATCATCAGCATTATGAATATTTTATGCAAATAAATGAGTATTTGAGAGGATACTGAATTGAGCTTTTTTTATAAAATGGGAGCACAGGTTGAGTAATTAGTATATAGTAGTATTTTTTGGAGCTGCTGTATCTGGGGTGATCCATTCCTGGCAGAATAATTTACATAAGTGGTGCTATCTCAGTTCTTCATTCTTTTTGACATTTGTTTGAACAACTGTTGCTGGTATTTAAAAGAAGTGATCTTGGGGAAAGTTTGGATTATTAAAAAAATAATAATTAGTGCTGATCAGGTTTTTTCCTAGGCTCAATACCGATCTTGTTACTAGAACGGATTGATTCTGATACTTTTTTTTTAATCCTGTTAAAAACAATTCGACTAAGGTTCTTCATAACCAGATATGTGGGTGAAGCCTTATATTCTACATTACAAGTAACCCCGCGATTCGCCAGCGAATCGGAAATCCTAGAATGGCAATCAGTTTCTGTTCCGTCCGATATGTGGATGGATGACATATCATGGAGGGCGGGTGCGTCTGGGGAAATGTCATTTAATCCAATAAGCATATCTGTACTAAAGCGGTTTCGTTTTGTGGAGACGTGAGTCTGTTGCCTTCGCTGACACCGACTGCTTGAACAGTTTGTGTTGTTTGGGGGCTGCCTACTGACTCTGGGGAGCCGCCGCGTCTGACTGTGGGGCGAGCACCACAGCACAATATGGAAGGTATATGCGGTTGCGTGGGCGATCGCGTCCGTGCGGCTGTACAACCTGGCGTGCATGCTTTACCCCAGGTGTAGTTCACAGGTCATAGTCTCGTTTCTGTGTTTTCTTTGGTTTGAGCCGTGACTCCTTTCGCAAGCGCGTTGTAGGCGCGCGCGTTGTCACAGGTTTGAGCCGTGACTCCTTTCGCAAGTGTGTTGTCACAGCTTGGACCTGTGGGGATTCCATACATCTGGTGAGCCCTGCGTTGCAGAGCGTTAGTGCGCAGAGTGGACCTCTGGGGTTACCGTACTGTAATACAACCTTCGAATCCTCTCGTTTCTTTTTTTGCTCAGTGGTGGACGGCAGTGCGCGTGCGCCTCGATGTGCCCAGCGCCCTGTGTCCATATCCGGTTTACAACCTTCGGTTAGTAAGATGGATAGTAGTATTTTTACAGTTAAACTGCAAGCCACAGTTTTTACCTGTTCCTTTTCATTAACAAAATAAAATTCTTTAGGCTTATTGCCAAGTGACTGTAAAAATAACAATAAATAAAATCCCCTTGGAATAAATACTTTTTTTAAAGTAATAAAGTGTTTATTATATGCACAAGAGTATTTATCCATAAAACATAAGGCATAAAAGGAAATAAAATGCCTGTCATACTGTAACAGCAAGCCATAATTCTAATAAAACATTCATTAGATATTTATCAAGACGATACAAAGCTGCCATACTTAACAAGTTTACATATAAAATAGACATAATCTAAAATCTGTTCATAATCTAACAAGCCTGTTGTTAATTAAGAAGTGAGGCCAAACTGTGAGGCCAAACTTTTCCTTATCTGTTCTTTTTCTAATTAAAAATGCTGAACTTAACACAGTCTCACTCGCCATCCACCCTCAGTCAAGAAATGTCTGTTTTCAGGACAAAATTAAGCGGTCTGAACTCATTAAAGCAGCTGCTCTTTTAATGTTTGCTGAAGACTCTCCTCTCTTTTCTTCCGTTCCAAGTTTAGCAGGTCTAGATAAGTCTGCTGTTCCTCTCCCCCTGCACAAGATGACTCCTCAGATTGCCTTTTCTCAGTTTATTACTAAACTTTCCTTAGTTAAAGTTAAAGCAGATATTCCAGTCTTCCCTTTCTCCTTAGGATAGGTTATTACACGGATACAACAGATAAAAGTATTCAATACTGTATGGTATTTGTCTTATGGTACAAGTAAACCCATTGCTGTTTATTTGGGGTTTTGACTTGTCCACTCCTTTAAGAAAAACACATTTCACTCACAGAATGTTTTCTTTTCAGTGGCTGTTACACAGCGTGACATGGCCAGTTCGTCAGACAGTGAGGATGACAGCTTTGTTGCCATGGACACAGAGGAGGTTGTAGAAGGCTCAATGGAACAGGAAGAGGAAGTGCATCAGCAGCCACCACCGTTACATTCTCAGGCTCAGGAAATGGAGAGCCAGCACCAGCGTGCCATGGGTGAATTACCAGAGGAGGTTCTTGAGTACATATTGTCCTTCCTGTCTCCTTATCAGGAGCACAAGACTGCAGCACTTGTCTGTAAGCAGTGGTATCGTCTCATTAAAGGTGAGAGAGGATGGCATCTGTAATGGGCCATTTTTATTTGGTTGAACAATGTACTATTCCATTAAATTGTGGTGTCTTTAATGTATCATTTGGTCTGCACTGAATAAAACACTTTTTTCAACAATACTTTTAAATTGTATCATGAGAGCAATTTTAGGGCTCTAACCTGTCAGAGGTCACAAAATTTATTGTAGTATATGCAAGTGTGTGTATCATCTCAGTAAATGCATATTTCTATAGAACAACAGTCTCTAGCTCTAGTCCTGGAGTAAACCTTAACCTGTGGCTGCAGGTTTTCATTCGAAAACCTTTTTCTTAATTAGTGACTATTTGGTGCTAATTTAACTGGTTTGCCTTAGTTTTAATTGACTTGCTATTTAAAACTCAGACCCACTAGTTATTTTTTTTTCTTAAAGCTCTAATAGAAGAGCTACTGTAACACAAATTGGTGAAAATCTTAATTCTAGTCATGAGAGAGGTGTCGAACACACATTGCAGCACAGCTAGTTGCATATGGGCTGCATATCCATAGTCCACTGCCAAAAGCACCTGCAATGGACACGTGAGCAACAGAACTGGACCATGGAGGAATTTAAGAAGGTGGCCTAATCTGATGATTCATGTTTCCTTTTAAATCATATGGACAACGGGGTTCATTTGTGTCATTTACCTGGTGAAAAGATGGCATCCGAGATGCACTATCAGAAGAAAGTAAGCCGGCGGAGGCAGTGTGATGCTCTGCTGGGAATCCTTGGGTCCTGGCATTAATGTGGATATTTTACACATATCACCTACCTATATATTGCTGCAGACCATGTACACCCCTTGTAGTGCCAAGATCTTGGCTGAAGTCTAGGGGAGACAGAGCTTTTTCAGTTGTTGCTCCTAGGCTTTGGAATGATTTATCCCTGCACATCAGGTCTTCATCCTCGATCGAGCTTTTTAAAAGTCGTCTTAAGACCTACTTGTTTTCTTCTGACTTCAATTGTATATGATGGGATTGTGGTGGATGTTACAATTGGTTGTTTTATTAATCTGCTTTTGCATGATTGTTTGTATTGTGCTTATTTTAATGCTTTTTTGTACAGCACTTTGGCGCAACCTCTGTTGTTTTAAATGTGCTTTTATAATAATAATCTAATCTAATGTAATCTTCATGGCAACTGTATTCCCTGGAGGAAGTGGCCTCTTTCAGCGGGATAATGTGCCCCTGCCACACTGTTAAAATTAGTCAGTAATGGTTTGAGGAACATGACAAATCGTTCCAGGTGTTGACTTGACCTCCAGATCTCAATCTGATTGAGCATCTGTGAGACGTGTTGGAAAAACAAATCCGAACCATGGAGGCCCCCACCTTGCAACTTTACAGGACTTTTAAAGGATCTGCTGCTAACGTCTTAGTGCCAGATGCCATAGGACCCCTTCACACATCTTGTGGAGTCCATGCGTTGGTGGGTCAGAGTGGTTTTAATGTTGTGGCTGATTAACATATTGAATATTGGTCTGTCTTTAAAAGTCTAGTGAAGATTTTTGTTTTGTTGTGGGTTTTTTTTTATTCTGATTGCAAGCATTTTGCAACTTTGTATTTGTAATAGAATAACAAAACTGGAAAAAAGCCACATTGCTATTTTCATTTCTTGTTCCCACTGAAAAAAAATATAAACCTGTGAATGCCACCCTCAACACTTTAGGGTGTCTAAATTCTGAAACTGTTCTGAATGTTACTCGGCATCTGAGTGTTAGACTTTTATGCCATATCTTAAGTAATTCAAAATTTTATATTTTCTTACTTTAAGAAAAGCCTGGATAGTAGGACACTGCCTTGACTTGCTTTTTAAGACTCTGGTCGTTTTATTTTTTTTCCTTTCTCCCCCAACCAGAAGCTGAACAATAATAAAATGCAAAACAAGCCTACAGATGACTGGCCAACTTGATCCTATTTGCACTCACTAGTGTAACATTGTTGTATGGCAGTTTCACCTGTTTTGTGTCTGCAACTGAAGATTGGACTATTTTATTTACAGGTGTTGCCCACCAGTGTTATCATGGATTCATTAAAGCTGTACAGGAAGGAAATATCCAATGGGAGAGTCGCACGTACCCCTATCCTGGAACACCTATAACTCAACGCTTTTCTCACAGTAAGATGACTCCCATTGTTGCTGTCTTTTTTTTTTTTGTCTTTTAAGACAAAGACTTTTCTTCAAAAATACTTACTGACATAAAGCAGCGCAAATATGAACTGTGTGGTCTTTATCAAATTGAATATGTTTTTGAACTGCCATATTTCAATTTTGCAGTATTTTATTTAAAAATGTTTACTTATCACTGAATATTAGCTGATTTACAGCTGGAGGTAAAAATCCTTAAAAACTTACTGGTTTTTCTATCTGTAATTCTACATCAGTTATTGCTAGTTTTTACTTCACCTGGTTGCGAGAGGCTAATGTGAATCAACCCCAAAGTAGCACTTTGATAGAGAAGACCTTCCAATTAACACATTCACCTTCCTCCTTGACTTCCAATTAACAACAATTTAACCGATTTTTTCCGAATCTGTGAAGATGAAAGTCGAATGTATTCTTTATAGTCTCTGGTAGATGATAATAAACATTACTGTTTTTTTGCTTAAAAAACTATGTGTTGGAGTTTTGTCTGTACTGAATTAGATACCAAATGTTTTATTTCTATTAAGTACCAGCCTTTGATTAGCTTGTATATTGTTTGCAGGTGTTCAGGTAAAAACATTAGAGGTATATCCATAAACAAGACGCTGTTGTATTATAGATAGATAGATATAACTTTACCTCTGGGCTCTTAACAGCTATTGATATATTAAATGATTAACCCAGTAAATATACCTATCAGTTAATTCTGCTGTAAGGAAAAAAAATAGTATATTAATTTTCTGCCTTAACTATTCTTAGTTTCTCTTTATTTTTTATACTCTTAAGTAAAGGATTAAGTGTACATTTTTGGATTTTTATTTCTTCTTTGTAAAGGTTAATGTTATTAAAATATTTCTTTCACTTTAGGCGCCTGCTATTATGATTCTAACCAATCGATGTATGTCTTTGGCGGCTGCACGCAAAGTAGCTGTAATGCAGCTTTTAATGACCTCTGGAGGCTTGACTTGAACAGTAAGGAATGGATCCGTCCACTTGCATCAGGTACACAAAATAGAAAAGAGCTGGAATGTGATTTTATTTTTTGTGTTTCAGTGACTAAATGAAAATGCATTACTTGAATGTGTGTCATACTGATGGTAGTTTAAAATGGATGTGTAGAATCTTTTTATTTCCCCCCGTTTAAGCTCACAACTTTGGGTCCTGTCATGATAACACTCTCACTCAAGGTGGCTGAGAGCTGAACCTCCTGTCCTGGAAATTTTTGTTTTGAAATTTTAAAATAAAATTTGCATTACATGATGTCTACCGTGTAATAACCACTGAAAACTTCTGTAGGTCAAAAGGGAATTTTACATGATTAAGGCTACAGATATGTTGATGTCTTGGTAGCAAAAGTTGTAGTAGTTTTCCAAAAAGTCAGTGATGCAGCATGGGTCTTCTGAAGTCTTTTCTGTTTTCATCTTGCCTAGTTTCTTCAAGTTTTTGTGGACAGTTTGATCACTACAAATTGAAAATTCCTTTTGGTTTCTTTTCTCATTATTCTGTATCATTTCAAAGTATGTTAACTTGGTAATTTTTAAATGTCTTGTTAAGGCACCCCAGCTACTATCCAAAGCATTCATTTGTTAAATTGTACCACTAGTACGGCTTATAATCTTTTTATTCAAATCAAATTCAAAATTGTCCAACTAAATAAAAGTGATCTGTTCTTATGCTTTGCTACTAAGCCATAAGTAACTGACATCTAAAAATATCTGATAAATGAATGTTTGATCAAAGTTAGCAAAAGCATGGTGTTTGTTCATTTTGCTGTGAGGTAAAGGCCTGAATGATGTACAGTAAGACCCCTGCCTCACCTAACAATTTTATAAGGTAACCTTTGCTGAGCTATACCCCAAACAATCTAATTATAAATTCAGCTTTCCACTTATGTCAGTTATGAATGGTACTATTTAATATATTGCTGTAAAAACTGTACAAAATAATAAAACAAAAACAGAATTCTGTGAGCACACAGAATGAAATTAATTAAATTAAAAAAACAAAAAAAACTTGCAGCCTACTGCAATAAGGGAGAGCCAGATCAATGTTTAGGAGTCGTTGTGTGGATACTGCAGAATGCACATGCAGTTGTTACATATTGTTGAAAAATCACATGATGTCCGATTTTCTGTGACATTTGAATTTATTTTTCAAGCTGATCTGTAATAAATAAAGCTGGTGATGCCATTATTGGGACTGAACTGCCATCACTCGTACTCTTGTATAAGACTCGCTGTGTAAGAAGGGCCAAAAACATTCTCAAGGGCAAAACTCATCCTGGAAATTCTTTGTTTGAGCTCCTCCCATCAGGAAGACGCTTTAGGTCAATCCGTGTACGCACACACAGACTAAAAAATAGCTTTTTCCCCATCTGCCATAAACTTTCTGAACTCTGAATCTCCACAGTCTGAGATCATTTTTAATTGAACATGTGCAGTAAGCTATATTGGTAATATATAATATATAATATGTACAGTGATCCCTCGTTATATCGCGCTTCGCCTTTCGCGGCTTCACTCCATCGCGGATTTTATATGTAAGCATATTTAAATATATATCGCGGATTTTTCGCTGCTTCGCGGGTTTCTGCGGACAATGGGTCAGTTAATTTCTGGTACATGCTTCCTCAGTTGGTTTGCCCTGTTGATTTCATACAAGGGACGCTATTGGCAGATGGCTGAGAAGCTACCCAGCTTACTTTTCTCTCTCTCTCTCTCTCTCTCTCTCGCTGACTTTTTCTGATCCTGACGTAGGGGGATTGAGCAGGGGGGCTGTTCGCACACCTAGACGATACGGACGCTCGTCTAAAAATGCTGAAAGATTATCTTCACGTTGGCTACCTTCTGTGCAGCTGCCTCGTGAAGCGACATGCTGCCCGGTGCTTCGCATACTTAAAAGCACGAAGGGCACGTATTGATTTTTTTATCTGTCTCTCTCTCTCTCTCTCTCTCTCTCTCTGTCTGCTCCTGACGGAGGGGGTGTGAGCTGCCACCTTCAACAGCTTTGTGCCGCGGTGCTTCGCATACTTAAAAAGCCAAACAGCCCTATTGATTTGTTTGCTCCTTTGAAGAGGAAGATATGTTTTCATTCTTTTAATTGTGAGACAGAACTGTCATCTCTGTCTTGTCATGGAGCACAGTTTAAACTTTTGATAAAGAGACAAATGTTTGTTTGCAGTGTTTGAATAACGTTCCTGTCTCTCTACAACCTCCTGTGTTTCTGCGCAAATCTGTGACCCAAGCATGACAATATAAAAATAACCATATAAACATATGGTTTCTACTTCGCGGATTTTCTTATTTCGCGGGTGGCTCTGGAACGCAACCCCCGCGATGGAGGAGGGATTACTGTAATGTACTATTCATTAACAGGTGCAATAACAATTTATGCTGCTGTACTTTGAGCAATAATAATTTGCTCTAGTTACTTGATCAGTTAACACTATATATACGACATATTTGGAATTATTTGACTTTTCTTTAAATGCACCTTGGGGCTGTCACAAAAAGTTATTTCGTTGTGTTACACAATGACAATAAAGTGCTTGAACTTAATAAACATGCTGGTAGGCTCCTGGGGGCAGAAACATCAATAGTAGCCTCCCTTGTGTGTGACATGGCACACCAACAATTGGTGCATTTCTTTGGAAATGGCAAAGTAATTGTTTTTTAAGTCAAAATTGAACTGTTTTGATACCTACAACTAATCTGATCTAAGTTAAAGCATGCCAGAGGAAATGTGTGGATCTATGAAGCAACCAATTGCTGGGGGATTAAGAGTTATACTTTTGTCATATTCTCCGCAGTGACACAGCACATTGACTTATCACTTGAATTGGTAAATTCTGTACTTGTACATATATATAATTGCAAGGGTGTGGCAAACGTATGCTAGCTGTGTGTGTCATGGCCAACACACATGGTTATAAAGGGTAAAAAAAAAAATCACTCAATCATCAACTTTTTTCTAATTGATGTCCCAAGTCCCAGTTGCGGCTAGGATTTTGGTGAAGTACTTTTACCATTGTATTTCAGACAAAATGTGTATGGCTCTATATCAGCACTGATGTCCAAGTTAGATTCCGATTGACAATGTCCCAATCCGATTCAATATTGATTTTACCTTGACTGAATTAGCATGCACAGATATATTTGAAGTGGTGTCCTTTTTAGAAATTACTTAACCCATGCATAGAGAACATTAATATAATACGACAAATTTCAGTTATACTTTTTTGAAGGGTGTCTGCATAGTGACTTCATAACATATGTATAAGCAGGAGATGACATTTAAGATGAAATACTACATTAGTAGTGAACAGCTAACATCAGTATTTGGAAGATGTGGATCAAAATATCATTGCTCTTTTAAAAAAAAAAAAAAAAAAAAATTCACATGCACTGCACTCATTCAAAGTTCACCATACTGTATGTATCTCCACACCAGAGTCCATGCATATGGAGTGAGGGGGTATCCTTGTTTTAATACAATAAAATGGCATCTACTTTGTAAAACATCTGTATTTTGCGAATAATATTATAAAATGAAATTTTGCTTCTTAAATAATGTTTGTGCGTTATGACTCCCTATGTAGACACCCTCCAGCTCAACTGTTAGCCAAATTTATTCCCATATTGGACATTTAAAATCTTGAATTAGTCCAAATTAAACATACAGCAGGAAGACTCGTGTGTTTCTATAATTCTGCAAGTTACGCACATCTTCAATTGCTTACTTGTTGAAGTCAACATTAATCAGTCTCAAAAATGTGCCCTGACAGTCCTCAGACAAAAAGGAAGCATTTTAAAACAGATCTAGAGCTGATGCTTGTTGACAGCAGTATTGAATGAATGGGACATTAAAGAAAAAGAAGTGGCCATTGTGACTGATAACGCTGCTATTATGGAGCTACTTCAAGTCAGCTACTTTGTCCACATGCTCACTTTTGTATCGCAGGCTGCTCTGAAAATTCTGACAGTTGCCCGCTTGCTTTGTCAGGTGAGGCACGTTGCAAACTTTTTCCACCATAGCAGTGCAGCTAACCACATGCTTTAGCCAAGTGCTTAAAGAGAAGCAACGTTTATTGTACTTGCCAACACACAAAATCATGATTCATGCGGTCACACAATGGAACAGTGCATTGGAAATGCTAGAAAGGATTTTGGAACAACAGCGAGTTACCTCACCATTATATTATTCCCAGTGTGCCTGGCATGCAGTGTGCTTGTCTGCAACACATCCACCACGGGTGCCCAGTCGTTTTTTAATGTGTGCTTGTCAAGTAGGAATCTGCTGCCCTGGAGGTTCAGCTGTTGCAGGTTAGGGCTATTCTCTTCATTGGCACGAGAGGCACAGTGATTCTTTGCTTAAAACCTTCCTAAAGCCTTGGTAGAATAACTTCACTCAATTGCTTTCTGGTTGGCATAGCATACCGCAGTTCAAAAATCTGTATCATTTGTCAAAAGTCCTCCTTTTCAACAAAAGGCACATTAGCTCCATCTACTGGATTGGACACCAAAAATTAAGATAAGCAAAAATCTACATATAGTAATTGAGCAGGGTAAAGATTCACAGGATTGATCTTGAGACTTTAAGAATCATTATCAAATAGTTTAAATGGAAAATAACAATTAATCGGAAAATAAATATTTTTACAGAGATGTGCGTTTTAAATTAGATATTTTTCATTTACATTGTGGTTTAAAGGTTGTTTTGAATTATACTTTAATGGCACACTTCACATGTGTACAGTGCCTCTGAACGTCTTCGCTGTTTTTCATTTTAACTGTTGATGTCTTATAAATTAAGTGAGGGGACAGTGGGAAATTTCTTTGTTTTTTTTGCACTGATGCTTGACATATTGAACTTTAACCTTTTTGGTATACTGTTAATTTAAATAATTGTCAAATATTCGTGAAGTCTTAGTTATGCTATTTTCACCATTTATTGTAAACTTTTCCCTCTCTGAAATTCTACAGGATCTTATCCTTCACCAAAGGCAGGTGCTACACTAGTTGTGTATAGAGATTTACTGGTTCTTTTTGGTGGGTGGACTCGGCCAAGCCCTTACCCATTACATCAGCCAGAACGCTTCTTTGATGAAATCCACACATATTCTCCATCCAAAAATTGGTGAGTATATCCAATTTAATCTGAATGACAGCAGACAGGATTTTTAAAATTTTAGTGTTTTTGAATTTTGCATTGGGATTAAAAAAGTTTCTAAAAGTCTAATAAAGGAAACAGCCTAGAATTTATAAAAAGCTAGAGGTAGTTTTGAAACTTGTGCATTCAGTGTGTCTTGTGTTCAGGAGATAATCACCCAGCAATGTAACTTTTTTTATGGCATTTAGCTGTTTAAAACTACAGTGATGTGAAACCAAACTTATTAGAAAAGTTATACTTTTATCTTTAAATAGCTGTGTTAAATTTTTTGTTTGGTTAATCTGGTGTTTCAGAAGTTCTCTGTAACTAAGTATTACTTCTGTACGCAGTATTTGTATTTTTTTTTTTTTTTTTTTTTTAAACCTGTGGCTGGTATTGTCGGCAGGCAATGTGGCATAATGATTAAGGCTTTGGACTTCAAAGCCTGAGGTTGTGGGTTCAAATGCTGCTACTGACACTATGTGACAGCGAAGTCACTTCACTTGGCTGTGCTTCAACTGAATAACTAAAGAAATGTAATCAATAGTCCATAAGTAAAGTATCCCTGCATTAGATCAGTTTCTGCTTTTCTTAGTGACATAATTTTTGTTGGTCATCGCAGAACACATCTTTACCAGAAAGTCTATTCTGTTGAATTGAAATGGGTAATCAGTAGGAATACTGTGAAATTTGAGTATATATATTATCTTTATTAGATTTTTACTGTTTTCATTTATTTACTTTGCTCACAAGACTACAGTGTTTCTTTTTTTTGTTGTTAGTTGAATGCAGTCCCACTTTAAAGTCTGCAGATGCAAATGTATATGCAAGTAGATTTTGAAGTGGATATATCTAATTGCTGATGCCCTATGTGTTATTCTGATGTATTAACATAAGGGGCGAGGAGCAGCAGCTTTTGTGGCTTCTCCATTAGAAATCCAAGTGTCATTACCTAAGACCAGTCCTGGGATATTGCTCAATTTAAGTTCTGCGATTGAACAGTGTTGGGGTGGTTCTCCTTGGAGTTTTCAGGACCACGATCAAAGATCAGTTGGCAGTCCCACTTCAAGCACTGATACAAAAACCTTTCGTGCGCAGGGTAGTTCGTCATCCCAATGCAAAGGAAGTACACACACATGTAAATAGAAACATTATTGGTGGTTAATTTTTGGAGGTCCTCTTTCAAAGTTCTTAGATGCAAATATAGTAGTAGCTCATTTGAAGGACTAATTAAGATTAAGCCCAGGTTTGCGTTGGGTTGGAGGACATCACTTTTACCTCTCTCTCCCTCTCTTCCTTTTCGCTTTTGATGAAACAACGCCTACAATGACGGCCACAGTGCCTGGCAATCTCAGTGGATCTATATAGTGCCTTTGCTAATTATTGAGCTTTGCCAAACATTTTTTCCATTCACACTCACTCTACATACCAAACTTAATTACATCTTTTTTTTTTCTCCCCTATCCAGGACACCGCCCATCTTCCACCCTATTGGTTAGTGGTGCTATTTGCGTGACTCGTCAATCACTTCTGCTCCATCCTTCGTTTGTATAAAGCCCCCTGTCAACACAGACCATCTACATTAGCATAAAATAGTCTTGTAGGCTTTGGTCTTGTTGCGTCTGGACTACTGCAGCAGACATCTGGCAGGCATAGCCGCATGTGCTATGAAGCCACTGCAGATGGTCTAGAGGTGGGCACATGTCACGCTGTCTTCAGGTCGCTACATTGGCTCCCTGTAGTAGCACACATTACATTCAAATCCCTGATGCTTGTCTGCAGAGTAGTCAGTGGGTCAACACCTGCGTATATGGAGACACTGGTGAGGCGCTATGCTCCTTCTTACCCACTCAGGTCTGCCAATGAACAGCATCTTGTGATGCCACCTCTGTGGTATCAAGTCTCAAGATGTTTTTCTTTTGTGTTTCCTAGTTGTTGAACGAGCTGCCCACCTCCAACTGTTGACTCCTCCAATGTATTTAAGAAGCATTTGAAAACCCACCTGTTCTGTATACGTCTAATTGCTTGGGGAAAAAAACTTAACAAACTTTGTGATCTTTCATATTGTTGATTGCTTTGTTGTTACCTTAAATTTAATTGGTTTATCTATTGTTAATCTATGATTGAAAATTTATTAGTTATTACATCTTTTCACTTGTGGCAATCAACAGACCCTAGCCTAATATTATTTGATTATGTTTACCTGTTTTATAGTTCACTTTGGATAAAAGCATTACTAAACAAATGAATGTAAATGTAAAGCAATATTAATATTTATTGACAAAAAGACATGGGTCAGCTAATTTTTTTTTTTAATGTCACCAAATTTCAGTCAAATCCGTCAAATCATTTTTGAGGGTTTGGGTTATTTAATTTTTCTGTTGGGGAGGTGTTACCCCTAAATATTTAATATATTGAATTTTTTTTTCTTTGTGGATACCTACTGCCTTACATATACTATCCTGACAAATTTCAGCTTTTTAACTAAACAGAAATAATGTTTTTGTTACTAGACTTGATGGTAAATGGTCTCTTTACATAAATGTGTTTCCCCCAATATCACAGGTGGAACTGCATTGTAACGACACATGGACCTCCACCCATGGCTGGGCATTCTTCTTCTGTCATTGGAGACAAGATGGTTGTCTTTGGAGGATCTTTGGGTTCAAGACAGATGTAGGTTACATCTATAGTTCAAGTATAGATTAAAATGTCAGGACTCTGGGCGTTGCCTATTAAAGTAGGTTATTTCAAATTGTCATATATGTTTCCTTTATTTCCTTTGTAGGAGTAATGAGGTGTGGGTTTTGGATCTGGAACAGTGGTCCTGGTCAAAACCAAATATTACTGGCCCGGTCCCACATCCACGAGGTGGACAGTCACAGGTGCATTCATGTTTTGGAATTTTATGCCACTGTCTTGGATTTTGTATAATCTTAACCAGATGATGTAATTAGTGGCATTTATAGTAAGGCACAGCGTAATCACTTAACTAAAATCACATTGTCCTTGTTTTCCTTATAGATTGTAATTGATGACAACACCCTACTGATTTTGGGAGGCTGTGGAGGTCCAAATGCAGTGAGTTGGTTTTAAATAGAGACTTAATAAATATAGCGGAAAAACGATTTTTAAGACAAATGATTTTCTGGATTCAGCATGAAGTTTTGTATTTATTTTTCCATTGTAATCAAGAATTCGGTTTAAGTTTAGAATTCCAGTGTACACAAATTTGTGTCTCTTAGTTGACCAATATATTGTATTTCAATAGTAAGGTACACTTTCATATAATTTAAATTTTAAATCTTCATGTATATGTAGCAGTAGACTATCAACATGTGTATTTAAATAAATTGATATGCTTACTGGCTATCAGACTTTTATTTTTTTATAGAACATTACAACAATTTAGATGAAAATTGGGCTATTCAGCCCAACAAGCTTGTCAGTCCTATTGATCTCATTTCTCAAAAATGCCAAGTTTAGTTTTGAAGGTCCTCCAATGTACTACATTTCATGTTACCTTATTCCATTTGTCAGTGGTTCTCTGTGTGAAGAAAGTCTATGTAACATTTGTATAAAATCTGCCCTTGATGAGTTTGCTGTGTTCTTGCTTAAGAATTTATTGTAAAGTAACAGCAAGTTTCCACCATTTCCTTTGTAATTTTAAGCAACACTGTTATGTCTCCTCTTATTTCCATGTGCTTAAATTAACTAGGGTTTTGTGTAGATTGCTCTTTGCTCCACTGACAAACTGAGGAGATCGTTCCTACCCCACACTATGCGACTCTTCCATTCCACCGGGGGGGAGGGGGGGGTAAACGTTAATATTATACAAAGTTATTGTTTGTCTGTTATACCTGCATTTTTATCACTCTTTAATATTGTTCTTTATCAGTATGCTGCTGCTGGAGTATGTGAATTTCCCCTTGGGATTAATAAAGTATCTGTCTCTCTGTCTGTGACAAATCCCTTTGTGTGTGTGTGTGTGTGTGTGTGTGTGTGTGTATTGATGTTATATTTATTTATATCAGTCTAAACCTGTTGTCTGTTTTGCAGCTGCTGAAAGATGCGTGGCTCCTTCACATGTCCTCTGGCCCATGGATGTGGCAGCAGCTCAAGGTAGAGAATGAAGAGCATGGTGCTCCTGAGCTGTGGTGCCACCCAGCATGTAGGGTAAGAAAGAGTCTGGTTACTCCTTCCTACTTAAAAAACACATCCTTTAATGGTGAGCTGTTATGTTAAATAGCTGTCTTAACTAAAATGTAAATGTCCATTTGCTTTTTAACTAATGGATTGTGTGTGATTGTTTGTTTTTTATGGATGTAACCAGGTGTTTGTTTATTTGGTTTGTTTTGTAAAAAGATGTGCTTATGCGTGACTCTTTCTAACTGTCTTTTGTTTTGTTTTCCTCCTCTTCATAAAGGTGGGTCAATGTGTGGTGGTTTTCAGCCAAGCTCCTAGTGGTCGTGCTCCTTTGAGTCCCAGCCTCAATTCTCGACCTTCACCCATCAGCGCCACCCCTCCTGCCTTGGTGCCTGAGCCACGGGAGTACCGCTCACAGTCACCTGTTAGAGCTGGGGAAGAAGCACCGTGTGTGAATGGACGTTGGGGGACACTCAGACCACGAGCTCAGAGACACAGTGGCGCTAGGGAGGGAAGCTTGTCTCCTTCTCGCAGCAGCACTCCAAGTGGGGGGAACAGCCCACCTGCACAGAATGGTGGTAGCCCTGCTGGAGGGAGCCCAGGACAGGCTGGATCCCCTGGAACCCCATCTGGAACTGAAAGCTATGATTTTCGGATTAGACAGGCTGCTGAATTACGTGACCTCAGGCCTGCAGACTACAGCTGGGACCCCAAAGCAAGCAATCCGGTCTCTCCAGAAGCCAAAATTACCAGTTTGAGGGATTCAACCCAGGAGCAGTCAAATGGCATTCACACTCCGCCAAACTTGGACAAAACCCCCCCAGGAGCAGTGTCTCCTGGTGCACTGAGGCGGGGGCTGGAAGCTGTCAATGCTTTGTCCTCACAGCCTTTGTCCGGTAATACTGGGATTATAGCTGCTGCTGCTGCTGCTGGTGGGCCTTCAGCTTCCAGCCCTGTACAGGCAGTTCCATCTGCCCAGCCAACAAATACCTCTCCTGGGCCAGGCCAAGTTGACGGACATCCGATCCCTCCTATTGCTCGTAGGCTTGGGCATCACCCTCCACAGTCACTCAATGTTGGAAAGCCACTTTATCAAAGTATGAACTGCAAACCCATGCAGATGTATGTCTTAGATGTTTCAGGGGTAAAAGAGCACGGGCAAGTAACCTGGAAGGTTTTTGGTGGTTCTTCCGTGGTGGGTCCTCCAGAAACTAGTCTGCATACGGTGGTTCAGGGCAGGGGTGAGTTGATTATATTTGGAGGGCTCATGGACAAAAAGCAAAATGTGAAATACTACCCTAAGACTAACGCCTTGTATTTTGTTCGCGCCAAGAGATAATGTCAGAACCAAATTGGCAAAATGAACTCCTAGTTCAGCTACGGAAGCAGTGCTCCTCCCCTTTATTAGCCAGTTCCTTTTCCTCCTCTTCGGGAGGTGAAGCAGACTCCAATTTATTGGCTTGAAGGTGCAGAATTGTGCAACTGTGAGAAAGGAAGACTTCAAATATAAGAAGAAATACTTGCTGTGGATTGTTTACAAAACTTTTTTTTTATTTTAAGTGGGAAGATGGTGATGGGGGGGGGGGGGGGGGGTCCGACTTTAAGATAAAATGATGCACTTGCATCAAAGTCATGATTGAGTTTCTTTGCCCTGGATTATATTCTGTGAAAGTCCTGATGTTGGTCTCTGTGTGTGTGTGTGTCCGCCAGTCGAGTGACCAGTTTTATGTTAGGGGGCTTGGACAGCTCAGCAGTATGGGTGCCCACGTCGGCTGTCACAGTCTGCCTCCTTTGCTGCTCCAGTGTACAATAAGAGTATGGTGCTGGACAGCAGATTGGAAACATTTGAGTACGCAGGAGAAGCCCGTACAGTTTCTGTAGGGAATTTGTCAAACCTGAAATGCCACACAAAACGCAGCTATAGAAAATATGATCTGCAGAGTCTGGGTCTGAAAAGTTTTTGCTGTCCGCTGGTAATTCTCATCTTGTATTCGGTATCGTCCTTTTAGTCAGTCAAACTTCAAATATTGTATTGGAGAGGAAAACAGATAGAAAAGATCAATACAGTATTGCTTTATGGCTTTAATGTTTTTGGCCAAAAACACGTATACCACTTCTGCCCCTCTGCCCAATGGAAGCTTTGTGTTCCGTGCTTGTGGGTTGTTTGCTGCTGCTTGGTTATGTGGTGCCCACAGACTGGATTCATATGTGCCAATGATGAAACTAAAAAGTTGCTCGTCAGTGGTTTTAACGTTGAGAAACATCTCACTGACAGTTTGCCTCCCATTATAACTGTTTTGTCATCTTAAACCACTGAGGGTGCTGATGAAACGCGACAGAAGGGCTGGGTACCAAGTCATCATCAGCTACAGTGTTTGCTAGTTTCCAATCAGATCAAGTTCTCCATCAAAACTAAATCTGGTTCTTAAAATTTCATGGTTTCCTTATTTGTGCATCCTTCCTTTAGATTACCATCTTATCTCTGAGAATACACAAATATGTTGGTTTAGATCATTGAAAATAATTTGGTCTCTGCATATTTATTAAAATCACTCTTACAAAGTATTACACGTAGAGCAGATTTAAGCAATACTGTGCTTGCACACCTCAGTTTCAGTATCTTATATTTGTCAATTTAGAAATTGCCTCGATCTGTTTACTCACTAAACAGGCAGATAAAGTAGCATTATGCAATACTCATTGAAAACCATACACACTTTGCCAAATCTTTTTTTTTTAATTTAAAATAAAATGTATACAATTGTAGATTTGTGAATCTAAAGGTTGGGTGCAGAAAATGAATCCAGAATTGAACCCACATTATTTGAACTGAAATCTGCCAGCCAGAGCTACTCCACAGTCTGCCCCCCATATCTGGTGTGCTCATATTGTTCTGTTAATGTCATTTTACTCTGATTAAGGGTACACTTACCCAGCACCCTTCCACTTGGCCTTGCAGAAATAAGTATTTTTGCTATTCTCCTTTTTGTCTGGTATTGAGTGTTTACCACACCTCGTCTACATTTCACCAGGTCGCACCCCCTGGTCCCTTTGTATTTTATTGCTAAGCAATATATGACATTGTGTTTTTTGTTGCAATTGAATTACGTTTATGTGGAATTGTCTTCTTTATCCACATCTTCTTGTTAGAGTCCACATTTGTCCCAGTTGAGCTGGTGTGGCCTTTTGTGATGCTGGTGAATTCTACATTTAGTAGAGATTTTAATTTGAATGAATGGCGTATGTGTGCATTATGCGTGCAAAGGGGCAACAGGAGTTCATATCAAAGCATTGGGGAAATGCAGAATACAAAGGGGTGTGCAGTCTGGAGTTGAAAGTGAGAACCAAAATGCTGCTTGCTTTGTTACTTGTAAATTTTGAAGATTTCAAAGATTTATGTTAAATAATTTCTCCCATAAAGCCCAAACTCCATTTTATTAAGAAAAAGTCTGGGTGCCTTTTTGTGTAAGGTGAGCAAGGAACACACGCCTCTGGATATTGTGGTTAATGTCCCTCCATCCTTTTTCCAATTCTAATCCACTTTTTACATTGTGCATAGCACGAACTAGTGTTGAAATATTGTATTGGTAACAGTAAAATATTATGCTTCCATTAAAGTAAAAAACAAAAACATGTTTATGGCTCATAATTATGCAAAGTCTTAGACATTTTTTTAAATTGTTAATAAACAAAGAAATTGAACGCTTGGAACTTTCTAGACAGTTTTTATTTGTCCTTTGAAAATTTAAAAAAAAAAAAGTGTGAATATTCTTTGTGGTTTGTCTGCGGTCACTTGTGATGTGCTTTGAGTTTTAAGAAATTGCTAACTGAATGGCTTCTTTTTTACAACAGACTTCCGGTGGTGAACTTTTACAGACTCAAGACCAGAGCTGTCAGACTCCGATCCTGGAGGGCTACACTTCCAACCATTTTCTTAATTAGTAACCAGGTAATGCTGCTAGTTGAACTTTTTTTTTTTTTGTCCTTCATTTTGACTGGCTTGCTTTATGGAGATTAAGAGTCCTTGCTTTTGTTTTAAAAGAAAAAAGTGAAAATCTGAAAAATTTCAGTCTGCTCTAGTGTTCTGTTCACGTATCTGTCAAGCATCTCTGAGTAGGAAAACGATCCTGTCTTAAAAATCTCAGGGTGATGCAAATGCTGCTCTCAGGAGTAGGAGTAATAAATTGCGTTTTATCAGTTTTCCTAATTTAGGAAACCACTCCAAACTTCAGCGGGATTTACGTGAGCCAGTGATCTATCAAGGAGTTGCCAGGAGATGGCGTGGTGGCAGAGGTCGGCACGCACATTCTGGGAATGGCGGAATCCATATTACTAACCGAGAATGCTAAACCGGATGATGGACGCAGGCACATCCGGCCATGGGCCGTAGCTGCAAAAAGACGTACTGCACAGGCGCAAAAAGAGTCCGCGAGAGTCGGCTGAGGAGCCGAGAAAGGCGGATAGAAGAGGGCGAGAGAGGCGGATGAGGGGCCGCGAGAGGCGCAGGCGCAAAAAGAGTCCGCGAGAGTCGGAGAAAGGCGGAGAAAAGAGGGCGACAAAGGCGGATGAGGGGCCGCGAGTGGCGGACAAGACCACAGAAAAAAGGAGTGTGCACATACAAAAAGGAGAAATTAGGCGCAAAGTCAAACGCAGGAAAAGCACGAAACACATTGCACACGAAACTAGACCCGAAAAAAAAAAAAAAAAAGAGGCTCGCACACAACAGCAAGGCACCCCCCCCCCCCCCCCCTACAGGCACCGGACGGGACACACACCAAGAGGGGGATTCAACAAGCCCATGGAACACAAAAAAAAGAACACAAAACCACCCCACAGACCCTACAAGCGAGGGACGGGACACACACAAAGAGGGGGATTCAACAAGACACAGGAACACAAAAAGAAAGAAGACGCTCGCGCGACAACAATCCTCAACCCCCCCCCCCACCCACACACACACACACACATCCATAAGAAGTGACACCCAAAGCCACATATTCTAAAGTGAACGTCAGCACCTTCACACTAGACAGCATAGGTGTCAGCATTGGTGGATCTCATTTGTAGGATCTAATGCAGTTGATAAAGATTTCACTTTCAGGTACATCGTCAGTTATAAGCTTCTGTAGATATTCAGTATATGAATGTAAAGAAGGCAGTCTAATTTGACCCTTTTGACAACAACGTCTAAATGTATTACTTGTATTGCCAGTTGTTTCTTCAGGGAAGTGAACTGAATGACAATGATTGCAAATGACATTCATTAATCGGAATGAATTTTTCCGGGGTATGTTTTGCTTGTGCCGTTTGAGAGGCGCGTTGTTGCATATGTAGTATTTGGGACGTGTTGTTTTGGAGCTGTAATCGATTTGCCTGTGCTGTGTGAGAAGCCCGTTGTAGCCTTCCTTGCCGTTAACGTATGTCTGAGATGGGAGGTGTTTCGTTTTGAATCCGTGCCTGTTGCGATGCAGCACTTTGATTGATAGTTTGCGTCATGTGGATCCAGGATATAGATTTGTGCATATTTGCGTTGTTGATTTGTTTCAGGGTGCACTGTTCCAATGCGATGCAGTATTTGTGCACATATGGGAAAGCAGTATGGGCCATTGCCTTTTGGTGGCCTGATATTTACTAAAAGCAAATGAACTATTGTAGGATCTAACGCAGTTCATAAAGTTTTTACTTTTAGGTACATCGTTAGTTAGAAGCTGTAGTTGAGCTTTGCGTTTTTGGAGTCGAGACATTTTTTCTTTTAGAAATATGGATAAGTAATAAGAAGTATTGCACTCACTGTTAATATGGAGACTTTTCTGCGGTTGAACGGTTAATAGTGCCTTATGGTAATGAGATCCACCTATGCTGCATAGCCGTCTATTTTGTTGTTTCTTTCGTGTTCGTGTGTTTGTTCCTGTTATCCTTTCCTTTTCGTTTTGTACCCGTGACCGTGTATTCATGACTTGTTTCAATATGTTTCCTTTTCTGCAGTTGAACGGTTAATAGTGCTTTATTGTAAGGAGATCCACCAATGCTGACACCTATGCTGTCTAGTGTGAAGGTGCTGACGTTCACTTTAGAATATGTGGCTTTGGGTGTCACTTCTTATGGATGTGTGTGTGTGTGTGTGTGTGTGTGGGTGGGGGGGGGGTTTGAGGATTGTTGTCGCGCGAGCGTCTTCTTTCTTTTTGTGTTCCTGTGTCTTGTTGAATCCCCCTCTTTGTGTGTGTCCCGTCCCTCGCTTGTAGGGTCTGTGGGGTGGTTTTGTGTTCTTTTTTTTGTGTTCCATGGGCTTGTTGAATCCCCCTCTTGGTGTGTGTCCCGTCCGGTGCCTGTAGGGGGGGGGGGGGGGGGCCTTGCTGTTGTGTGCGAGCCTCTTTTTTTTTTTTTTTTTTTTTTTTTTCGGGTCTAGTTTCGTGTGCAATGTGTTTCGTGCTTTTCCTGCGTTTGACTTTGCGCCTAATTTCTCCTTTTTGTATGTGCACACTCCTTTTTTCTGTGGTCTTGTCCGCCACTCGCGGCCCCTCATCCGCCTTTGTCGCCCTCTTTTCTCCGCCTTTCTCCGACTCTCGCGGACTCTTTTTGCGCCTGCGCCTCTCGCGGCCCCTCATCCGCCTCTCTCGCCCTCTTCTATCCGCCTTTCTCGGCTCCTCAGCCGACTCTCGCGGACTCTTTTTGCGCCTGTGCAGTACGTCTTTTTGCAGCTACGGCCCATGGCCGGATGTGCCTGCGTCCATCATCCGGTTTAGCATTCTCGGTTAGTAATATGGATGTGATCGCTCCATCCTCCCAGACAAGTCATGCACGGTTTGCCGAAATGAAAGAGTTGGTAAAGTTATGTGTGAAATGCACCTTTGTAATAGCGGTGATTTGTGTACGTCACAAGCAACTGTTTGTTGAATTTTGCACCAAACCTGTGCGAGCATTTACAAGTTGTGAGGTGATACACAGATTAATAAATATTCCCACCACTCTTCATGAGGTATAGCGTTAAAGCAAGTTGAATTCAAGCAGATCTGTTTTTTCTGGAGTTTTTGGTGTTATTGATGGCACACGCACAAGATCAAGTGTGGATGAGCACGCAGACGATATCACAATATCAAAACGCGGTGGTCATGGATGCAAACTGTACTGTAGCACCCAGCATATTACACTGAAGATAGGTGGGGCTGGATGGGTGATTGACAGCAAAATGTCACACAGATACACTGAGCTCTGCTTTTCTCGAGTCCCTGGAACATTAATGTTACACTTTACAAGCCTGGGAAAGTTCAAGAAGGTAGGCAGAGACTCCCAGGGCTTTAGGTGAATATAACTTTATAAAAGGTGAGAGGGGAACACGAAGAGAGGCATTATAAAAGATGAGGGGTTCACGAAGAAAGGCATGGAATGTACAGTGGAAGACGATCGGGAACACCGGAAGAGTGAACGCGACTCCTAGACGTGGCTAGTTATAGTAACTTACTTTATAAGGAGATTCTAGTGGCCATAACAGTGGAAAAATGAATCTTCTGAAAGTATGGCTGTGGATATTTATTATGAAATAAACATAATCCGTATCGGCCTTTACTCTGATTTGCTGTGTGTGTGTCTGTCGGTCTTTCCATTTCTTTGCTTGTTACAGTATTGTTTATGGTGTTGTGAAGTGGCAATGATTACGTGCATCTTAGCACAATCCTCTCATGTTTTCCTTCTCCTTTTCATATTATTATTATTATTGCTGCTACTGTTGTTGCGCTGAAGCCAAAACTTTGGTATAAGAAAACGTCATCATAATTTCCAAGGAAACTAGTGATGGAAAATAGTCGCACAATTCATTCTTTTTGAGTGACACTTCAATGAATCGTATGAATTGAGTCAGTGGATCTCGGCAAGAGTGTTCAAGTGCATGCCTGTCCAATGCGTGATATCGTCGTCATCTTTGCTTTCACTAAGACTGGCAGATGTTAAAAGCGCTTGCGCAAAAAAAACTGTCTGCGTCGTGACTCCAGACTCACTTAATTCGTGAAAGCACCACAACCCAATAATCAGTCATCTGGTTCATTAAATTCACTTTTGATCTTGTAACAACATTTTAAATATGCATCTTAAATGCGTTATAGGACATCATGTTAAATATATAATACATTTATACTTGAATATATAAATGTCATATGTGAACATATCAAGCAGTTAATGCACACATGATGAAACTACATTTGTGAATCAATCAGGGAGGACAATTGTAATTCTGCAGCTTAAATATGTTATGCTTTGTGTACGCGGGAATAGGACAATGGCATTTAAATGACTGTTAAATATGTCATTTTTTGTTATAATTATATGCACATATGTGTGCATATGGATCAACATAATGTACAACTGATTAAATTGTACATTTTTAATACAAGGTCCTGTCTCCTAAAAAGTCTCGTCGCCTCTCAAGATTTTTTTTATATAATATATATAATTTTTTTTTGGCCAGACAGCAGTAGTTGCTAATCTGTGTCCTAGAGATTTGTCCTCCCCTTAAGTCCACAGTCCATGTGTTTTCATAATTAGAAGTGTTGTTTTTTTTTTTGATGTTATGGAATGTCTCATTACTTTCGGTAATTAAAGTTAAACACCACGCTTTTGATGAATGTTTGATGGAATTCTAGATTTGGGGAGCTACCCAGCTGGTAGTGCTAACCTTTTGGTGGACAGTCAGGACATGATCCATTATTCTCTGAAAGCCGAATGCTGTCATGTGCACAGCCCTCAGGCGCTTGGAATCTAAATGCTATTTTACATTAAACTATGTAAATGTTATGTTATGTTTTTTTTTTTTTTTGATGCTGCAGAAGAACTTGAGCAGGAGCCACATGTGTCCACAAACCCCCCCCCCCCCCCCCCCCCCACCCTCGCTGTTATGCCAAGCCAGCGGATGGCCTTTTGTCACTAAATGCCCAACGTCGCCCCCTAGTGTTGAAGGCTTTCAAATTAAATTCTTATTTCATTCTTCACCTCTGACCTACTTTTTGACCTTCAGGAGATCATCCGACATGTGTTGCACTCTAGTTGGTAAAGTCATAAATATTTTGAATCTGTACGTGTAAAGCACTTTGAGTGTAGGAAAGGGACTTTATGAATTAAAATGTATGCATTCATCAGCAGTGAGCTATCTCAACAAAGTAGTTATAAATGCTACTGCATCCTTTCCACCCTCTTCACTTATTGATTGCATAGCAGAAATCAAATCCTAGTTTTCTTCAAATTTTCTTAAATTAAATAGTGACAAAACTGAGGTTCTCTTCATTCCTACAAAATCAACATTTATCCAAAACTGATCATTTTTCCTTTGTTATTGATAATTCCTCTGTCTCCCCTTCCCCACAGGTGTCATCCTTGACCATACTTTATCTTTTCAGTCCCACATCAATAACATCTCCCGGTCTGCATATTTCCACTTCCACTCCCCACGCCACTGCCATCCTTGTTCATAGCCTTGTCACGTCTTGTCTGGATTATTGTAATTCCTTTTTCTTTGGTTATTCTCGCAAATCTCTTTATAAGCTTCAAATGGTCCAGAATTCAGCTGCCCACATCATTACTAAAACCCTTTCTACTCACCATTTCACTCCCGTTTTGCAGCAGCTTCACTGTCTTCCAGTTCAGTCCCGAATTCAATTCAAAATTCTTGTGTTAACTTTTAAGGCGCTCCACAACCTCGCCCCTCCATATCTGTCTGACCTCCTCCATGTTGCCATTCCCTCCCGCACCCTTAGGTCCTCTTCCTCCATCCACTTGACTGTCCCCTTCGTCCGTCTTACCACCATTCAGTTGCTCTGCTCCCCAGCTCTGGAACACACTACCATCTGAGCTTAGAAATATTGAATCATTCCCACTTTTCAAATCTAATTTGTTTAAGACTGCTTTTTCTGTTTGATTACAATCGCTCTGTCTGATTTTAATTTTTGTATTTTAGTTTTGTTTATCATCTGTGTTTTATCTATTGTTCAGTGTCCTTGAGTATTTAGAAAGGTGCCTACAAATAAATAAAATGTATTATTATAAATGGAATAAAACAGATTTAGAATAAGGACTCAGTTTTGGTTCAAAAACAACTGAACTGATTAAAAAGACTAAAATATACTTTGCATTTCAGATGTGCATTTGGATTCAGAAAGTACTGACACCCAGTGGCGTAGCGGGGGGGGGGGGGCAAGGGGGGGGGCATCTGTCCCCAGGCGCAGCATCCAGGGGACACCGAATTGATGTTCCCCATTGCATTTTGGCAAACAGGAGGGGGCACGAAATCTTCAGTTGTCCCCAGGCACTGAAAACCCTAGCTACGCCTCTACTGACACCCCTGCACTTTTTGCACACAATGTTGTGTTGTAGATTTTATTTTAAATGAATAAATTTGCCATTTCTGTCCCATCAATCTACACGCGATAACCCAGAATGACAAAGTGAAAATGTGTTCAGATTTGCGCATTTTTTCAAAGTCCAAAGCTGAAATCTCCCATTCAGACGAGTGTTTTGGCCATTAGTTCAGTACCTTGCAGAAGCCCATTGGCCAGAAATTTCAGCTTGGAGTCTTTCTGGGGTGAGTCTCTAGAAGCTTGGCACACCAGGATTTGGGCAGTGTATCCCGTTGTTCAAGGCAAACCATTTCGAGCTCTGTTAGATTGGAAGAGAAGCGTCCATAAACTGCCATTGTGAGGTCTCTCCACAGATGTTCTTATGGGGTTTAGGGCTGGGGGCTTTGACTGATCCACTTTAGGACAGTCACAGACTTGTCCCAAAGCCACTTCATTGTTGTCTTAGCTGTATGCTTTGGGTCATTGTCATTCTGAACGGTGAACTGTTGCCCCAGTCTGACATGGTGTGAACTCTGGAGCAGGTTATCAATAAGGACCTCTCCATGTTTGGCTGCATTATTCATTCCCTCAATTCTAATCCATCTCCCTGTTCCTGCTACTGAAGAGCACCCCTGCTAGCATATATTTTAAATGTTATTCACTTGGTGTGGTTCGTAGTAATGGCTGAGAAAAAACACGTAATCTCATGTTTTCCTGCAGAATGGCGTATCACAATTTCTAATAGAATGGACATCTATGGAGAACAATGCTGAACTACACTGTTCATTAAAACCATCTCACATTACTTGTTTCACGTAATCCACATGTCAAATCATCCAGTTGTATGCTCGTAACGAGCAAAACGCATGCAGTTTTTTTGCTAAAATATTGCTAAATAAATTCTGAAAATCAGAGCAGCACATGCAGAATAAACAGATTCACATTGGATCGAGCCGCTCAGTTGAAGACCCTCCTCTTTCTCTCATTCATTGGTCAAGAGTCGTGTCTTCAATTCTTGGATATTACATCACTTCTATATCAACTGAATCCAGGGGCAGATTTACTATGAAACTAATGAAGCTTAAACTTCATGGCCCTCAATCCCAGAGGGGTCTCAGAAATTACTTTAGTCCACAATGCTTAAAACTTTGGGGTGTTTATTGTATCCGAAGGGGTTTAAAAAAAACCAATATAGTGTAATGTAATCTAACATAATTCAAATTTAAAGGTTATTTAAGTATCATGTAGGCTAGCCATAAAAGAAAACATGTTCAAATTAATATTTAATACAAGATAATTATAATACACTTGACATTTGACAGAAATTAAAATTCTAAAAACCTTAGGCTAGCTGTAATCCAAAAAAAATGAGAGTATATTTTATTGCTTGTGGTCATTGTAAAACTTTTATTTCCACAATCTTGTAAAACCTTAAAAATTACTAAACATATAACACTACTAGGGGGTTCACCCCCTGCTTGCCTCGCTCGCCAACCCCCCCACCTAACCGCCCTCCCCACCTGTGATATGCGCCAGTCGCTTCCTGTCTCTGCGTTGGGGTGGGCGGCTGCTGAATGCACCCCAAGGAGACCTGGTCGCTCCTCCGAAACCCCCTCTTTACTGGTGATACAATGGGAATCAAATACAGTTTGTTTTTCACCTCCTCTTTGCTTGATCAGCTGCTGCTGCCGTGACACGTGATCTGCATCTCACACGGCACTTTGAACATTTATAAGCCTCTACAGCAGCTGTTCAACTCATTCTTTTATTTCCGGCCCTGGGTGTGATTAAATCTCTTGGCACAAAGTCTCATCTCACGGGATACGAGTTCTTGATATATTTTAGTTTATAATTTAAAAACGGAATAAGAATCTAAAAATCTAACAACATCACATTCAAGTTCGATAAATTCTGAAAAGAACAATACCAAACACACACACACACACACACACACATATATATATATATATATATATATATATATAATGTTTTAAAATAAGCCCGATTTAAAGTGTGACAAAAAATCGTTGCACTTTTAGGCTTAGGATTTTATATAGAGAGAGTAGATAGCACCCGTGACTTTGACATGTGAGATGATCCGGTAGAGCAATCAAAATCTGAGATGTTGGTTACAATTTAAAAAAAAAAAATTGTAGTGATCTGTTGTGACACAACCCCATTACCCAGAACTTGTTGCCTGTTGCAAATGGTCCCTATAACAGTTCAAGCTTCAGAACCTCAAAAATGAAGGCCCGTCACTGAGTGCATTCCATTCCACTTCCTGGGATTGTTGTACAGTAATTAAAATTCCAGCGCCTGTGCAGCAGTATCACCATATGAGTGTGACAGCGTGGCCCTCTAGTGGTGAAAGAGAGCAGTGAGCTGTTCGCCGTCATGTTGCTCCTTCCGTCGTCGTCCTTTAGATCTATGCAAAGAAGAGAACCATTTTTCTTGTGAATTGATTTTGACATCCTTATATTATTTCGCTTGTGTCCGTCCGTGCTCGATATAAACAACGGTTGCCACAACTGCTATATCCCTCCACAACAATGTAGAGGAATCCGTGCTCCTGGCAGAGTTTTAGTCTCTGGCTTATCTTCAAGTGTTCAGGCTCCTGTCAGTCATGGAGAATCCACTGCATCCACTAAACCGGATCATCTCCAGACAGAGGAGCAGCTTCAGCGACAGACTGCTGTCACCGTCCTGCTCCACTGACAGACTGAGGAGATCGGTCCTCCCCCAAACTATGCGACTCTTCAATTCCACCCTTTGGGGTAAACATTAAAATTACACAAAGTTATTGTCCGTTATACCTGCATTGTTATCACTCGTTAATATTATTTTTTATCAATATGCTGCTGCTGGAGTATGTGAATTTTCCCTTGAGATTAATAAAGTATCTATATGGGAATGAGATGGAGTATATACTTGACACTTGGTATTAATTTTCTCATTGAAAGTCTAGAAGAACAACTAGAAGAATAGTATCTGTCCATTCGTCAGTCTTCAGACCGGTTCAGACAATGTCAATTACAAGGTAG
The DNA here is from genome assembly GCF_900747795.2 of Erpetoichthys calabaricus. Taxonomy (NCBI): domain Eukaryota; kingdom Metazoa; phylum Chordata; class Cladistia; order Polypteriformes; family Polypteridae; genus Erpetoichthys; species Erpetoichthys calabaricus. The sequence continues at coordinate 180,285,085 of NC_041401.2, forward strand.
GGACCCACTTATCTGAACCCAATTTAGAGCGGCCAAATAACACAAGAAAAATGTTTGAACTTGACAAAGACACTGATCGGGTCAGGATTTAAACATAGCTCTCTGCAAATGTCATATGTTTTGTTTCAGTTTACTGGTTATGACATTTTTATGTGCTCTGATGTACTAATTATCACTAATTTATCACTCTTGAATTAATATTGTTAATATTGTTTTTATCAGTATGCTGCTGCTGGAGTATGTGAATTTAGATAGTAATAAAATTACTATCTATCATCCTGCCGACTATACCAAAATATCATCCTGCCGACTATACCAAAATTACTATCTATCATCCTGCCAACTATACCAAAATTACTATCTATCATCCTGCCAACTATACCAAAATTACTATCTATCATCCTGCCAACTATACCAAAATTACTATCTAGTTATCTATCGCCACTCCAGCATTATGTTAGAATTCTGCTGAAAGGTGAACCCTTACTCGATTTTCTTCAAGGACCTCTCTGTATTTGCCTGCATTCATCCTTCCCTCCTTTCTGACCAGTCTCCTTGTCCCTGAGAAGCACCCTTCTACATAGTGTGTTGCTGCCTCCAGTATACGTCACTGTAAGGATGGTATTAGCAGCGTCTGGTCTGTGCCAGCCAGAGTACATGGAGTTCTGCCCAAAGAGTTCAATTTTTGTCTCATCAGACCAGAGAATCTTTTCTCTCTGTTAGAAACAAAATTCTGTACTCTGATGAAACCAAGAGAAGTAGTCGTGTATGGAAGGAACCAGGCACCGCTCACTCATCTCCAGTCCAAGATCATTAAAATGCCGTTTTTTAAACGGTAGGACTGGGAGACCAGGCAGGGTTGAGTTGCCCAGCCACCGACTGAAAATCGCTGCCCACCACCTCTCTCCATCCAACCTGACAGAGCTTGAGAAGATCAGCAGAGAAGAATGGCAGAAGATACCTAAATCTAAGTGTGTCAAGCCTGGCACTTGAAACCCAAGAAGACTTCAGGAGGTAATTGCTGCCAACTAAGTACTGAGGAATGAGTCTGAACACTTGTATCAAAGGAGGAGGGGGGGGGGGGGGGGGGTCTTTTTTTAAAATTTAATTACATTTGCTGCTTACATCTCTAAATTTCTTCATTTTGTCATGCTTGGGTATTGAGTGTGGCTTGATAAGGTAATAAATGATTTTAGCACAAAGGCTAAATGTAAGCACGAGGAAGACTGAATCCTTCCTGAAGGTGGTGTACTTTTTCAACATATGAAATTTTCATTTATGTTTGTTTAAATTATACAGTAGACTACAAAATGTCAAAGTGGCCTGATGTTTGATATATATCACCTATAGCCCACCTATTGCTACTGTGTAAATCCATCCATCCATTATCCAACCCACTATATCCTAACTACAGGGTCACGGGGGGTCTGCTGGAGCCTACTACCTAAATGAAGGTCAAATTGTAATATGTGTCCACATAAGCCAAAAAAGAAGAAGCACGTCAAGGGGTGCACTTACTTCACACGACTGTATCACACTCCTGGAGCAGCTTGTCGGTGGGATGTACAGTGTAACAATTTGTGATTGTTAACCGAGTCGGGGTGCTGTCACCTCTTGTCACTCACTATTACGTTTCCCAGTTTAATTTTCCTACAGCCCATTAAGCTAAAGGCAATGAGACGGAAACTTTGTTTTGATAACCTCATTTGTTCAGTTTTGCTGTCTAAGTCAAGAGAGAGACTGGAAGTACCATGTTAGTGTTGTAGAAGCTGCCCTCTTTGACGAGCATAATAAGGAGAAGATGGCGGACTGCTGCATCCCATTCCACTGTGATCACAGTGACAAACCCAAAAGGCTGTAAAAAAGAAAAACACAAGGAGTGTAAGAAAGAAAAGAACTCGTCATGACAGTCCGGGACAATGAAGAGATGGGACCTGTGGACAGAGACGTGACAGGAGCGATACAATCAATAAATAGGAAGCCTGCTACAGACCTTAACATGGAAATGTGCTGCTTGACAATAAGAGAGACGTTATTCAATTTACAAGGCAGTATATGAGACAGAGGGACGTAAAGGGCACTATATAACAGGGGTCGCCAACTCCGGTCCTGGAGGGCTCCCAGTGGCTTTTCTTAATCAGTGACCTGTTTTTGCTGCTAATTAACTTCTTCTGGACTAATTTTAATTGAGTTGTTCTTGAAAACTCAGACCCCTCAATTGTTTCTTTTTCCTTACTTAGCAGCCAAACAATAATGAGATACAAAATGAGCCAAAACAACTGGTGTCCATCATACAATACCTGCAAATAAAGAAAGACGAAGGTCTCAGGATTGCTGATCTGCTCAGGTCCCCAAAACATTTTAACGGTGCTCTTAGAAAAGAGAACATCAACAGTTTTGGAAATGTCTGCTAATGCACCACGAGAGCAGCAACAAGTCCTGGAATTAAAGAACGGGTTTAATTAAACGACAAGAATTGGCACCTCATTAAGCAGCTGGTTGGAATTTGAGGCCCTGACTTAGTTGGTCTTCTGTCTGCTCACTCACTTCACATTTCACTTATGTTTGGGTGCCATTTAAGGAAAGAAATGAAGCAATAAAGAGGAACGAGAAAGAAATTCAGGGGAGCAAAGCTTAAAAAAGCAATTCAATTAAAATGAATTCACAAGATGTTAATTAGCAGCACAAACGGGGCACTCATTCAAAAAAGAGTTAGAATGAACATCTGCAGCCACGATGGTCCTCTAGCACCGAACTTGGCAACGCCTGCTATATAAGATTTATAGACCGAGATACATGGGTGTATAGATATATGGGGGGCTCATAGGTACTTGGATACACGGATAGATGTGAAAGGCACTATAAAAGATATTCTGATAGATGTGAATTACATTATATAAAGGAAAGACATAGATACTTGAATACATAGATGTGAAAGTCACTATAAAAGATGCAGATGGATACTTGGATATGTAGATAGATGTGAATTACACTATATAAAGGATAGACCGACAGAGATACTTGCATGCATAGATATGAAAGGCACTATATGAGAGAAAGACTGAGGTACGTGGGTATGCAGATTTGAAAGACACTATATAAGATAGAGGGACTGATAGATACTTGGATGCATAGATATGAAAGGCACTATATGAGAGAGAGAGACTGAGGTACTTGGATACAAAGATACATTTGAAAGGCAATATTTAAGAGAGAGAGATTGAGGTACTTGGATACACAGATTTGAAAGGCACTATATAAGATAGACATAGATACTTGGAAACATAGATTGATGTGAATGGCACTATATAAAGGACAGACAGACTTATAAACACATACACAGAGATGAAAGGCGCTACATAACAGAGGCGTAGCTAGGGTTTTCAGTGCCCGGGGACAACTGAAGATTTCATGCCCCCTCCTGTTTGCTAAAATGCAATGGGGAACATCAATTTGGCGCCCCCTAGATGTTGCGCCCAGGGACAGATGTCCCCCCCTTGCCCCCCCCAGCTACGCCACTGCTACATAAATGACTGATATATTCACAGTAGGATAGATGTAAAAGACACTATATGATAGATACACATATGGATGTGAAAGGCACTACATAAATGTGATGGATGGAGATAGATTTGAAAGGCACTATATAAAACATGAACAGATGTAGAAGGCACTTTTATATAAAAAATGCATAGATACACAGATAAATGTGTAAGGCACAATATAAAAGACAGGTGAGAAAGACACTTTATAAAAGATACAGATAGATATGTAAGGCACTATATAAAAATGGATGTATAGTTATATCGATAGATGTGAAAGGCACTTTTTAAAAGACTGATAGCATATACAAATCACCCATCCTAAGATGGCATTACTGACCACGTTGTTCCAAACAGCCTCTGGAAGCAACATCCGCACGAGAACTGTGTGTTAGGAGTTTCATAAAATGAGTTTCCATGGCCGAGCAGCTGTACACAAGGCCTGAGATCACTATACATAATGCCAAGTGTCGGCCGGGGTGGTGTAAAGCAGGCCGCCATCAGACTGTGCACCACTGGTAATCTTTGGCGTGATGAATTACGAGTCACCATCTGGTAGTTTGATGAACAGATAAGGGTGTGGGTCTGTTTGTCTGGGTGTGGGCGAGGTTCCTTGGGTTTAGGGAACTGCACTGTTGGCCTTTCATATCTACAGCATACAAAGGCGTTTTTAGATAACTCTCCCAACCTCGTGGCAAGTTTGTTGAAGGCCCTTTGGTGTTCCCACATGATTGTGTACCGTGCACTAAGCCAGGTCCATACAGACATGGAGGATGTTCAGTGGCCTGGGCAGAGAGCCCTGACCTCCACGATACTGAATACTCCGGCTGCGAGCCAGAACTTCTCGTCCGCCATCAGTATCCATCCATCCATTTTCCAACCCGCTGAATCCAAACACAGGGTCACGGGGTTCTGCTGGAGCCAATCCCAGCCAACACAGGGCACAAGGCAGGGAACCAATCCCGGGCAGGGTGCCAACCCACCACAGGACACACACAAACACACCCACACACCAAGCACACACTAGGGCCAATTTAGAATCGCCAATTCATCTAACCTGCATGTCTTTGGACTGTGGGAGGAAACCGGGAGCGCCCCGGAGGAAACCCACGCAGACACGGGGAGAACATGCAAACTCCATGCAGGGAGGACCCGGGAAGCGAACCCAGGTCCCCAGATCTCCCAACTGCGAGGCAGCAGCGCTACCCACTGCGCCACCGTGCCGCCCCCATCAGTATCTGACCTCACAAATACTTCTTTGGCTGAGTGGGCACAGGCTCCCACTGACACACACTCCAGAATCCCGTGGAGGCCGTTAAGGACGTTTCCAAATGAATGCCTGCAGTTTTGGCAATGGGATGTCTTAACAAGCTCCAATAGTATACAGTAAGTGTGATAGTCAGGTGTCCACTCACTTTTTGCCATAGAGTGTATTTGCTTTCTTATCCATAATACAAAGCTACCTGGGCAATCCCAGGGCTAAATAATCTCCCTATGGCTTTGTATTTTAAGTGTGTTTATTATGGTGCTGTCTCTGTTTTGTATGAGTAGTTAGAAGACAAGCAAAATGACACCTTTTATTGGCGAACTAAAAAGATTACAATATGCAAGCTTTCGAGGCAACTCAGGCCCCTTCTCTGTGAGTAGTTTAAAGTTACTCTGTGATTTTGATGCAACATGATACCTGTTGTTTTTCTGCCCAGTGATTTAAAGTTTGCACTTAAGAACCCCGCTCCAGAGTTTCAATAACGAAAAAGCCTCCTCAAGTAAGTGGCTTAACAGGTTCTCACATTCCAGTTATGTACGCTCGCTGAACTCGCCCGGGAAATTAAGAAAAAGGAGTATGCGAAGTTACAAAACCGAGTTTTCTGGCTCCTTTTCTTCTCTTTCAAGCTTTTGAAGTTATTTCTGACATGAAACCCACCTACATACTTGGTGCAGACACTCCGTATTTATTCCTCGGTGTCGGCCCCATACGTAGTACATGATCTTTGCTCAGTACCTGATACAAGTCTGACAACCGTGCGCGCGCGTGTGTGTGTGTGTGTGTGTGCGCGCGCTTCTAGCCAAGGCACACCGGATGCAGGGGCGCCTTTAGTATGGGAAGGAGAACATCGATACAGAAACACGTCTCACCAGCCTTCATTTCAGAGGTCCATTAAGAGGACCTTAAGCCAGCCTTGTGCCACAGAGAGTGGTGGTGGTGGCGGCGGCGGCGTTACGTCGCTCAGCTAATCGCCCCCTCGTACTTTGAACTTGGTCGTCACAGAACAGCAGCAAAGGTGACCTTGAATGCAGACCGAGCACGGAGTCCTGGGTGACAAAAGTGAAAAAGGAACGACATCGACGTTTAGGAAGTCTTCGTAAGTAATAACTACATCCATCGAGAATAGCGCGAAGTGCGGCTTTACAGCGGAAAGAACATCGAGGAGATCGCAACCGATTCTCCCGTTTGCGGTGAAATGAAAGCTCACCGCACTTTTCAGGTTTGAATAAATAAGTAACAAAGGCCAGCCATAAGTTGATGGAAGCATTTGCTTTAGCCATTGATGCTGCAGAGCTGAAGTGATCGGTTAAACTTCGGGTCGGTGGCAGACATGTTTGCGATACCACACGATTGGCCTCAAGAACAAATCAGTAATTAGTTTGCGATACCACATTAGTGGTAATTAGTAATTAGTTTGCGATACCACACGACTGGCCACAAGATCAAATTAGTAATTAGTTTGCGATACCACACGACTGACCGCAAGATCGAATTCTGTGGCGATCTATAGAGCGCCCCCACTTCACTGTTCAGGCGATCTGCGGCGGAGCCGGAAGTGTGCCTTTATCATTCAGGGCCGTTTCTTGCTTTTTGGTGGCCCCTATTTTGTAAAACTACGATGGGGTGAGTTGAAACCCTTTAAGATGATCTGTGGCGATGCATCAATTTGTTACACTTTTAAGAAGAAAACAGTCAAGATGTGTAAATCTAAAATTCAAGTTAATGATCTAAAGTTGACCCAGGTAATTTAAGCCTACAGAAAATGACACTGAAAGGTAAACAATGAGGGTCCTCTGTATCCATAAATTCAACAGATGCCGCATTTTGTTCAAACTTTCAATTATGTCGCACTAATACAGAAATGTATTTTTTAAATAAATATCACTAAACATGGGCGGCTCGGTGGAGGTTCGCTTCCCGGGTCCTCCCTGCGTGAAGTTTGCATGTTCTCCCCGTGTCCGCGTGGGTTTCCTCCCACAGTCCAAAGACATGCAGGTTAGGTGCATTGGCGATCCTAAATTGTCCCTAGTGTGTGCTTGGTGTCTGTATGTGTGCCCTGCGGTGGGCTGGCACCCTGCCCAGGGATTTGTGCCTGCCTTGCGCCCTGTACTGGCTGGGATTGGCTCCAGCGGATCCCCGTGACCCTGTGTTTGGATATATCGGGTTGGGAAATGACTGACTGACTAAACATTTCAGTGTCCGTTGAAAGCATGCACCCAATTTCAAAGGTGTCACTTTCAGACTTCTTCTGCTTTCAACTCTTTAAAGTAATAAAAACAAGAGAAAATTAACAATGTAGAGTGATATAGAGGGAGAGAATCATTACGATCGTAGCGATCAGCAAGAGAGGGAAAGAGGTGAGTGTCAAGCAACAGCACCGCTTACAATTAAAAGATTTACTCATTGACGAAGAGGCAGAAGTACAGAAATGCATTGCTTAAGTAAAAGTGCGAGTCCTCATCTATAAAAAAAAACACTGGTCAAAAGTCACAGTATATGCCTTAATCATATTTACTCAAGTAAAAATATAAAAGTTCATGTTCTTAAATTTACTTCTGAGTATAAAAGTAAAAAATTCCTTTAGTTGAAAATTGCTCTTGATTAAGAATCAGGTCTAAGAAAGAGGTTTAATAAACATTTATTTCATGTGGTACAAGATAAGACATAATGAGAAAGGCAATGAAAACAAACAGGCATTAAGTGCTTCAGTTACAAAAATCTGTCAAGACGTCTTATACAGTGGTGTGAAAAACTATTTGCCCCCTTCCTGATTTCTTATTCTTTTGCATGTTTGTCACACAAAATGTTTCTGATCATCAAACACATTTAACCATTAGTCAAATATAACACAAGTAAACACAAAATGCAGTTTTTAAATGATGGTTTTTATTATTTAGGGAGAAAAAAAATCCAAACCTACATGGCCCTGTGTGAAAAAGTAATTGCCCCCTTGTTAAAAAATAACCTAACTGTGGTGTATCACACCTGAGTTCAATTTCCGTAACCACCCCCCAGGCCTGATTACTGCCACACCTGTTTCAATCAAGAAATCACTTAAATAGGAGCTGCCTGACACAGAGAAGTAGACCAAAAGCTCCTCAAAAGCTAGACATCATGCCAAGATCCAAAGAAATTCAGGAACAAATGAGAACAGAAGTAATTGAGATCTATCAGTCTGGTAAAGGTTATAAAGCCATTTCTAAAGCATTGGGACTCCAGCGAACCACAGTGAGAGCCATTATCCACAAATGGCAAAAACATGGAACAGTGGTGAACCTTCCCAGGAGTGGCCGGCCGACCAAAATTACCCCAAGAGCGCAGAGACGACTCATCCGAGAGGTCACAAAAGACCCCAGGACAACGTCTAAAGAACTGCAGGCCTCACTTGCCTCAATTAAAGTCAGTGTTCACGACTCCACCATAAGAAAGAGGACTGGGCAAAAACGGCCTGCATGGCAGATTTCCAAGATGCAAACCACTGTTAAGCAAAAAGAACATTAGGCTCGTCTCAATTTTGCTAAGAAACATCTCAATGATTGCCAAGACTTTTGGGAAAATACCTTGTGGACTGATGAGTCAAAAGTTGAACTTTTTGGAAGGCAAATGTCCCGTTACATCTGGCGTAAAAGGAACACAGCATTTCAGAAAAAGAACATCATACCAACAGTAAAATATGGTGGTGGTAGTGTGATGGTCTGGGGTTGTTTTGCTGCTTCAGGACCTGGAAGGCTTGCTGTGATAGATGGAACCATGAATTCTACTGTCTACCAAAAAATCCTGAAGGAGAATGTACCGGCCATCTGTTCGTCAACTCAAGCTGAAGCGATCTTGGGTGCTCGCAACAGGACAATGACCCAAAACACACCAGCAAATCCACCTCTGAATGGCTGAAGACAAACAAAATGAAGACTTTGGAGTGGCCTAGTCAAAGTCCTGACCTGAATCCAATTGAGATGCTATGGCATGACCTTAAAAAGACGGTTCATGCTAGAAAACCCTCAAATAAAGCTGAGTTACAACAATTTTGCAAAGATGAGTGGGCCAAAATTCCTCAGAGCGCTGTAAAAGACTCATTGCAAGTTATCGCAAACGCTTGATTGCAGTTATTGCTGCTAAGGGTGGCCCAACCAGTTATTAGGTTCAGGGGGCAATTACTTTTTCACACAGGGCCATGTAGGTTTGGATTTTTTTTTCTCCCTAAATAATAAAAAACCACCATTTACAAACTGCATTTTGTGTTTACTTGTGTTATATTTGACTAATGGTTAAATGTGTTTGATGATCAGAAACATTTTGTGTGACAAACATGCAAAAGAATAAGAAATCAGGAAGGGGGCAAATAGTTTTTCACACCACTGTAAATGACTGATAAAGCTGATAACTGATCATGAATTAATTCATATTAAAATGAATTTGGCTTAAATGTCTTTGGCTTCCATTCCAGTTAATTATCTCCCCATATCTCTGCCATCTGATATCATTATCATCATTAGCCTATATATGTGTGTGTGTGTATGTGACTATAAGTGTGTGTGTGTGTGTGTGTGTATACAGTATGTGTATATATGTATATGTATATATAGTGACAAGCAGACATACTCAGTTTATCAAGAAAACACTTTTACTTTACACTTTTCTCCATACTGGTAATATTGCACATTCAAATCACGCTCTTCCTTTAGTCCCGATACTGACACTCACACACCAGGCAACTTTGGTTAATGGTGGAAGGCAAACTCAACCCCTCCAACCAAAACCACACCCCTTTAACTTCAAGAAAGCACCCACATTACCAAAAGCTATAAACCAACATTAAACTCAACCGTTTGAAACCCAAAATGAAAGAAATCATAATTAACAGTCTAATTTTAGGTGCCGTCAGTCGCATGTGATTGGTCTGCCTCTTCAGTTGCGAGAAGCAGATGTTGCATAGTTTACTGTCAAATAATGCCAAGAGTACGCGACACGTGTTTCGCCCTTATTTGGGCTCATCAGGCGTACACACTCTTACTGCTCCACTTGCTGGGATCGAACCTCTGACCTCCGAGACGAAGTCCCTTTACGCTGCGCCACGGCGTGTAGTTCGTTTATTCGACAGCCTGTAGATCGGAGTATTTACATTCATTGCATTCATAGTCTGAGTCCCGACCTGATTGTATGGGTGGTTACCTACCAGGTAACGCATGTGGTTGGTCTGCAAGTCGACAAACATCCGCCACGGGGCCCTCTTCAGCTGCGAGAAGCAGATCGTGGCATGTTGTATAGCTTACTGTCAAATAATACAAAGAGTACGCGACACGTGACAGTAAACTATATAACATATATATAGCTGTAAAATAATAGAAAGAGTACACATCGGGACTCATCAGGTGTACGCATCTTTGCTTCCCCTTGTAAGGATCGAACCTCCGACGTCAAGTAAGCGAACCGACTGAGGGGGCGTAGCGGATGTTTGCCAACTGGCTGACCAACCACAAGTGTTACTTAGTAGGTGACCACCCAAGTGATCAGATTGTGATCAAACCTATGTATATACAGTACTATTACATATGTTACCGGCAATGTACTTCACGACGGTTCACATGACACGTCAATCACAGGCTGCCATCCGAGAATATGGAACTCTCCGCCCTACAGTCCTGACCTGCTGGGCTCCCTCAGATTATTTCCTGTTCTGAGTTTTGAAGAAGTCAGCGGCATGCCCGGTCTTAGGTATTATGGGGCCCTAGGCGAAAGGGGGGTCCCTGGAAGCTCTGCGAAATGCGTGAAAATTAGACCAAGGAGACGTTTTCTTGTAACGTTACGAGGTCATCACCCTGCGTCCCTTTTTCGCCCGGAGTAGTTAGCTGCTACAATTTAGCCAGTTTGAACTGTTTCCACTGGGCACCACGTGGCGGTATGTAGCTAAGCCCAGCTTAGTTTTTTTGTATTTTTTCAGTTTTTTTGTCCTTTTTTTATTTTTTGGGATATTTGAAACTTTTGGAATGCATTGCGAGGGGAGGGGCGGGCCGGGGGCCTGGCCGCCGTCGATCCGGGGCCCTAGCGCGGTCGCCTACTTCGCCTATGCCTAAAGCCGGGGGGGGTTTCGTATGTTGCTTAAACCATCCGAGATCAGATGCCTCATCTTGAATGAGTTAATGCCAGTGAAACTCATCCAGATAGGTCGGTTTTTCAAACGCAGCTGTGTATTAGATTAGTCGAGCTGGATCTAATCATACGAGATTAATGCGCGCGCCCGCGCTGAGTGAAAAGCCCATATATATTGAGTCTAGAAAACATGATCAGCAAGTCTTTGATAGGCTGCAACAATATGACGAAAGAACGGGTGCATTTTTTTTCACACACGCGGCGCAAGACCTTTTATTCGAAGGACACGAAGAATTTCAAGATTTAATATACACAAGCGGTAACACTGCAAAAGCAGCCCAGACCAGAAAAGACGGCTGGCAAAAAGTGGCCGACAAATTAAACACTAAGTAGTGTGCATTGTACTTACTTAAAGCAGCATTTCATTTCCTATGTGTCAGATTAATTATTTAATATGTCATAATTCCAGATCAAACGTGAGCACAAGGAGAACATGGGAACAGGTTAAAGTGAAGTACAAGAATATACTTCAAACTGGTAAATATTGGTATATAACTATTTAAAGAATTGTTGACATGAATCATATATAATATAAAAAACATTAATTTTAAAGCTAATAAGGAGGCAGACAAGCAAAAAACAGGTGGAGGTCCACGCGGTCCAGACCTAACCCCTGCAGAAGAGTTGGCTCTCCAGCAAAATGCCCATCGCCCTGTTTCTGAGGGCATTCCTGGGGGCAGCTCCTCTTCAGAACCAGTGGCAGGAAGCAGTGGTCACTTCATTTCAGGTAAAGGATGGTCATTGCATATTTGTCCTCCATGGTGTGCTACAGGTATGTTCCATAAAGCCCTCTTTTTTGTTGGGTCAGTTGCAAGGAATGTCATATCCCTTGAACCTGTGTCTGACCAACGAGATATTAACGAAGGTTAATGTTTCAGAGCCAAACAGACTTTACGAATTGCCTGGCAAACTGCACTTTTCGATAGATGTTCCGCATATATATATATAAAAAAGTGCCGCTTGCAAGAAACCTCAAAGCAATGCCTACAGTCTGTGTGGTTGTGAGAGCCCGACTTCGCCGAGTTTGACTTCGAATATACGGAGCTAATAAATCTTTGAGGTACAATATTCCCCCTTGGCTAAAGCGGTATCTTTCGTACAGAATTTCCTCCGGGGGAAATAAAGAATCTTGCCGATCGCGCAAAACCCTCTTTATATGAAATTCTCTTCGTATAATTTGCGCACCAATATCAATAGGTCGCTCATTCATGAACGGCGAAGCCCTGACTGGATGACTTCCACGCACCGTCACTGATCACGTGTGTAAACTAATCCTTGTTTACGCAGGGTTTGCGGATTTGGGGGGTATTTTTCGTATGTCGCTTAAACCATCCGAGATCAGGTGCCTCATCTTGAATGAGTTAATGCCAGTGAAACTCATCCAGATAGGTCGGTTTTTCAAACGCAGCTGTGTATTAGATTAGTGTAGCTGGATCTAATCATACGAGATGAATGCGCGCGCCCGCGCTGATTGAAAAGCCCATATATATTGAGTCTAGAAAACATGATCAGCAAGTCTTTGATAGGCTGTAACAAAATGACGAAAGAATGGGCGCATTTTTTTTTCACACATGCGGCGCAAGACCTTTTATTCGAAGGACATGAAGAATTTCAAGATTTAATATACACAAGCGGTAACACTGCAAAAGCAGCCCAGACCAGAAAAGACGGCTGGCAAAAAGTGGCCGAAAAAATTAAACGCTAAGTAGTGTACATTGTACTTAGTGAATGCAGCGTTTCGTTTCCTATGTGTCAGATTAATTATTATTTAATATGTCATAATTCCAGATCAAACGTGAGCACAAGGAGAACATGGGAACAGGTTAAAGTGAAGTACAAGAATATACTTCAAACTGGTAAATATTGGTATATAACTATTTAAAGAATTGTTGACATAAAGAATCATATATAATATAAAAAACATTAATTTTAAAGCTAATAAGGAGGCAGACAAGCAAAAAACAGGTGGAGGTCCACGCGGTCCAGACCTAACCCCTGCAGAAGAGTTGGCTCTCCAGCAAAATGCCCATCGCCCTGTTTCTGAGGGCATTCCAGGGGGAAGCTCCTCCTCAGAACCAGTGGCAGGAAGCAGTGGTCACTTCATTTCAGGTAAAGGATGGTCATTGCATATTTGTCCTCCATGTGTGCTATAGGTATGTTCCATATAGCCCTCTTTTTTGTTGGGTCAGTTGCAGAGAATGTCATATCCCTAGAACCTGTGTCTGACCAACGAGATATTAACGAAGGTCAAATATTTGATGAAGACACTGTGTCAGATTATTCATCAGGAGGAGAGGTACACTTTCCAAATAATGTTTGATCAAACTCCACTCTGATCAGTTCCATGTGCCCCAATCACATTTGGAAATCCTGGTAATGAGAATGTTAGGCTGATTGTGGGATTCTTCGTGGAACTGTGGGTGTTTTTGCCTGTGTATTACCTACCTGCAATGGCATGAAACGCCTCTTTTATTGTCTGCACACGCAGGTGTCCAGGAAACACAATGAAAACCTGAAGGAAATGTTTCAGAGCCAAACAGACTTTATGAATTGCCTGGCAAACTGCACTTTTCGATAGATGTTCCGCATATATATATAAAAAAGTGCCGCTTGCAAGAAACCTCAAAGCAATGCCTACTGTCTGTGTGGTTGTGAGAGCCCGACTTCGCCGAGTTTGACTAAGAATATACGGAGCTAATAAATCTTTGAGGTACAATATTCCCCCTCGGCTAAAGCGGTATCTTTCGTACAGAATTTCCTCCGGGGGCAATAAAGGATCGTGCCGATCGCGCAAAACCCTCTTTATATGAAATTCTCTTCGTATAATTTGCGCACCAATATCAATAGGTCGCTCATTCATGAACGGCGAAGCCCTGACTGGATGACTTCCACACCGTCACTGATCACGTGTGTAAACTAATCCTTGTTTACGTAGAACACACTGCTCCGAGCAGGTTTGCGGATTTGGATGTGTTGCTATGACAACACTTCCAGCAAGAGTTTCAAAAAACCAACAGATCCAGGATCAGGCCAAATCGTCAACAATTACATCCGGCTAAGCGAGTAATCCACGTACGAAAAATACCCCCCGGGCCTGTCAGCGGTTTTCAAGTGATGAAGACACCAAGGCAGCTGTGACGTCCTGGTTTGAAGGTCAACCAGAAGATTTTTGTTTTTTTCAAAGGGGATAAAGTCATTGCAGGAAAAGTAGACGAAGTGTATGGAGCTGTCAGGTGACTGTACTGAAAAATAAAACACAATTTTTGAAAAGTATTTTCATTGCTACTGAGGTTGATAAATTATTGAACGCCCCTCGTAGTTCCCCCTGTTTTTCGGTCGTAGAAACCTGTTGGCAAGATAGTAAATTACAGATATTTTTTTATTGTAGGGAGTACAGATATTTTTTCCTTTGAAATGTAGCGAGTTAGAGTAAAAAGTACTCTAGTAAAGATTCAAATAACCTACAGGAAAATTCTACTTAAGAACAGTAATGAAGTTGTTTTACTTTGTTACTTCCCACCTCTGATCCGTTGCAACATTGTTAACAAATGCTTTACTTTTATTCTGTGCAGTTTTCTTCTTTTGGTTTCTTCTTTTAACGTTTTTCAGCACCACAGGGATAAGCCCTTGTTGATGACGTCTTAGGCATAGACATAGCATTACAAGATGATTCGGGGGTAATTTTCGTACATCGCTTAAACCATCCGAGATCAGGTGCCTCATCTTGGATGAGTTAATGCCGGTGACAGTCATCTGGGATAGGTCGGTTTTTCAAACGCCGCCGTGTATTAGATTAGTCGAGCTGGATCTAATCATCCGAGATGAATGCGCGCACCCACGCTGATTGAAAAGCCCATATATATTGAGTCTAGAAAACATGATCAGCAAGTCTTTGATAGGCTGTAACAAAATGACGAAAGAACGGACGCTTTTTTTTTTTCACACAAGCGGAGCAGGACCTTTCATTCGAAGGACATGAAGATTTAATATGCACAAGGGGCAGCGGCGCAGCGTGGGTGTCAGCCGCCCGGGGCAGAGGAAAATTCCGCCGCCCCCTTATTTAGGTATGGTTCAAAATTTTTACAAGATATTATTATTTATTGCGAAATTTTGCCGCCCCCTAAAAGTGCCGCCCCTACCGCCCCCACTACGCTACGCCACTGACAAGGGGTAACACTGCAAAAGCAGCCCAAACCAGAAAAGACGGCTGGCAAAAAGTGGCCGACAAATTAAATGCGTGTGCATTGTACTTACTGAAAGCAGCGTTTCATTTCTTATGTGTGAGATTAATTATTATTTAATATGCCATAATTCCAGATCAAACGTGAGCACAAGGAGAACACGGGAACAGCTTAAAGTGAAGTACAAGAATATACTTCAAACTGGTAAATATTGGTTTATAACTATTTAAAGAATTGATGACATAAAGAATCATATATAATATAAAGAACATTAATTTTAAAGCTAATAAGAAGGCAGACAAGCAAAAAACAGGTGGAGGTCCACGCGGTCCAGACCTAACCCCTGCAGAAGAGTTGGCTCTCCAGCAAAATGCCCATCGCCCTGTTTCTGAGGGCATTCCACTGGGAAGCTCCTCCTCAGAACCAGTGGCAGGATGCAGTGCTCACTTCATTTCAGGTAAAGGATGGTCATTGCATATATTTGTCCTCCATGTGTGTGCCATAGGTATGTTCCATATAGCCCTCTGTTTTGTTGGGTCAGTTGCAGGGAATGTCATATCCCTAGAACCTGTGTCTGACCAACGAGATATTGACGAAGGTCAAATATTTGATGAAGACACTGTGTCTGATTATTCATCAGGAGGAATGGTACATTTTCCAAATAATGTTTGCTCAAACTCCACTCTGATCAGTCCCATGTGCCCCAATCACATTTGGAAACCCTGGGTAATGAGAATGTTAGGCTGATTGTGATATTCTTTATGGAATACCTGCAATGGCATGAAACGCCTCTTTTGTCTGCACAAGCAGGTGTCCAGGAAACACAATGAAAACCCGAAGGAAATGTTTCAGAGCCAAACAGACTTTACGAATTTCCTGGCAAACTGCACTTTTAGTTAGATTTTCCGCATCGCCTACAGTATATAAAAAAAGTGCAGCTTGCAAGAAACCTCAAAGTAATGCGTGTGTGTGGTTGTGAGAGCCCGACTTCGCTGAGTTTGACTTCGAATATACGGAGCTAATAAGTCTTTGAGGTACAATATTCCCCCTCGGCTAAAGCGGTATCTTTCGTACAGAATTTCCTTCGGGAGCAATAAAGAATCTTGCCGATCGCGCAAAGCCCTCTCTATATGAAATTCTCTTTGTATAAATTGCGTACCAATATCAATTGGTCGCTCATTCATGAACGGCGAAGCCATGACTGGATGACTTCCACGCACCGTCACCGATCACGTGTGTAAACTAATCCTTGTTTACGTAGAACACACCTGCTCCGAGCAGGTTTGAGGATTAGGATGTGTTGCTATGACAACACTTCCAGCAAGAGTTTCGAAAAACCGACAGATCCAGGATCAGGCCAAATCGTCAACAATTACATCCGGCTAAACGAGTAATCCACGTACGAAAAATACCCCCCTCATGACCAGCAGCTTCGTACGTCAACGTCGCCTCCATATTGCGAGTGGCACTGCTGTGGAGTGAAGTAATGGATAAAGATGCCTCACGCATGTGCTGCTTGGGATTGTACAAACCGCTGTACGCTCCAAACCAGATCACAGGGATTACATTTCATGGGTAAAGCTGAACAATTGTTTTGGTTATATTTGGCCATTAGAAAATCCCGTTTAATAATCTTAACTTTAGCTACGCCAGGCTAAGCTAGCAAAGCTATGCATTTATGTGCTCAAGTGAGCCTCCAAAGAACATTTTGGCTAAAACGTATTTAGTCACTAACTATGTAGATTGTTGTTAGCTGTTAACATTTCTCAAACTTTGAAGGTTTCCCAAAGAAATCCACCTCAGGAAGCAGTGGGAGGTAGCCCTTAGACGGGATTTTGAGAAAGCTGTCCTGTGATGTGTGCCCTGCTAGTTTGGTAACAGATGTTGTACCGGCATCATATGATCAAAGCTACCACTCACTCACATTAAAAAAACAAAGGAGGTTTGATGATTCCTTCCGAGGGTCCAGTCAAGGTGGTCAAAGTAGCTGAGCGTGTTATCCGACAGTCGACATCAGGACAAGCCGTCAGTTTGTTTGGGCCGAGATTGGTTCAGATGATGTGTTTTTTCTCACAGAGCACATTGAGGAAACACGGTTTGAAATCGACAACCGTCATTTTATGCTCATGTCTTTAGTTGTGTCTGTCTTCCACAAACTAAGGCTGCACCATATTGCCAGACTGAATACTCTCAAATTACAGAGTGGCAACACACAGAAAAAGCTATCTAAGACAGTTCTGTTTCAAGGATTTTAGCTCCTATCCTGTATATATTTAAGTGAGAGAGATTGAGAGAGGAATGAGTGAAATGATTTCAGAAATTATTAAGCCAATTTGTATACATGTTGGGAGCAGCCTGACATCCCGATCACACTGAATGTGGGATGTGGGTGGAGTTGTGAATAGAGATGGAGATTAGCAGGGGTTGGTTTGTTTTGTGTTTGGCGTGTGGTGGTGGGGCTCTCTCTTGTTGTTGGTCTCTGTTAAATTGAAACAAGCACCTAATAAGTATTTAATAAAGTTAACTTTAGAGCCTTCAAGCCTTGTGTGTCACTCCCTGCTGTAAATTAGGACAAGGGAACTCAGGGACAGGGTTTTAGCCCAGAGCACGTCGCTCTGGCCCTGGAGCTTCACGCCACTGGACACGAGGAAGGAGAAGCTCCCCTGCGGCAGCACCCTGACCACGGTCCGGAGACAGGCAGGAAAGGTAACATACAGTAAAATTGTTTATTTTTGTCATTGAGTGTATCATTTCACTGTTAAAAGAAAGACGAACAAAGATAACTGGCAGTAACCACACAAAATTCACAATTGGTATGCCAGTTTGAAAAGAGGGTAGTTTTAAAATGTGTTATTGAATCGAGCTTACGTATACGAGAGGGAAGAGGATTCACGAGTTGAGGAGCACTAGGAGAGACGCTCGAGCTCCCATAGAACAGAAAGTCGAGCTGCAGATGAGGATCTGAGTGAGGGAGAGGAGTGTAAGTCTGGAGGATATCAGTGAGGTTGTGGAGAGATTTAAACGTTAAGAGCGGTATTGTGTATTATATTCTGTAGTGAACAGGGAGCCAGTGAAGTTGAGAGAGAATCAGTGGAATATGTTCAGTGGATTTAGAACAGCAGGTTATTATCCTGGCAGCAGAATTTTGAAGAAGTTATAAGCGATGGATACGTTTTTGTGGGATGCCAGATAGAATAGCATTACAGTAATCAATACGTGAGGTGACGAGAGCATTAACCGATACTTCAGTACTGTGTTGCATAAGAACAGGACAAAGTCTAGAAATGTTTCGGAGATGGAAAAAGGCAGTCCGAGAAATGTTACTTATATGGGAGGAATTATTTAATAATAATAATTATTATCTGCGGTGGGTTGGCACCCTGCCTGGGATTGGTTCCTGCCTTGTGCCCTGTGTTGGCTGGGATTGGCTCCAGCAGACCCCCGTGACCCTGTGGTCGGATTCAGCGGGTTGGAAAATGGATGGATGGATGGATAATAATTATTATTATTTAATAATTGTCATTATTAGTGCATAAATGGATATAAATACAGTAATTGCATTTAAACGATTCGCCAAAATCTGTTGTATGTAAACGATACTGTTTTAAACGTTATTGTTTTTTCATCAGAAAACCCGGTTTCCATGTTTACCTGTATTAGTTTAAATGGCACTTTTGCCACTCACAATATGGCAGACGCGCTGACGTATCGTGTCAACTGGGCGACACAGTGAATGCGGCATCTATCTATATACAGTGCATCCAGAAAGTTTTCACAGCGCATCACTTTTTCCACATTTTCTTATGTTACAGCCTTATTCCAAAATGAATTAAATTAATTTTTTTCCTCAGAATTCTGCACACAACACCCCATAATCACAACGTGAAAAAAGTTTACTTGAGGTTTTTGCAAATTTATTAAAAATAAAAAAATTGAGAAATCCCATGTGCATAAGTATTCACAGCCTTTCCTCAATACTTTGTCGACGCACCTTTGGCAGCAATTACAGCCTCAAGTCTTGTTGAATATGATGCCACAAGCTTGGCACACCTATCCTTGGCCAGTTTCGCCCATTCCTCTTTGCAGCACCTCTCAAGACCCATCAGGTTGGATGGGAAGCGTCGGTGCACAGCCATTTTAAGATCTCTCCAGAGATGTTCAATCGGATTCAAGTCTGGGCTCTGGCTGGGCCACTCAAGGACATTCACAGAGTTGTCCTGAAGCCACTCCTTTGATATCTTGGCTGTGTGCTTAGGGTCGTTGTCCTGCTGAAAGATGAACCGTTGACCCAGTCTGAGGTCAAGAGTGCTCTGGAGCAGGTTTTCATCCAGGATGTCTCTGTACATTGCTGTAGTTCTCTTTCCCTTTATCCTGACTAGTCTCCCAGTTCCTGCCACTGAAAAACATTCCCACAGCATGATGCTGCCACCACCATGCTTCACTGTAGGGATGGTGCCTGGTTTCCTCCAAACATGGGGCCTGGCATTCACACCAAAGAGTTCAATCTTTGTCTCATCAGACCAGAGAATTTTCTTTCTCATGGTCTGAGAGTCCTTCAGGTGCCTTTTGGCAAACTCCAGGTGGGCTGCCATGTGCCTTTTACTAAGGAGTGGCTTCCGTCTGGCCACTCTACCATACAGGCCTGATTGGTGGATTGCTGCAGAGATGGTTGTCCTTCTGGAAGGTTCTCCTCTCTCCACAGAGGACCTCTGGAGCTCTGACAGAGTGACCAACGGGTTCTTGGTCACCTCCCTGACTAAGGCCCTTCTCCCCCGATCGCTCAGTTTAGATGGCCGGCCAGCTCTAGGAAGAGTCCTGGTGGTTTCGAACTTCTTCCACTTACGGATGATGGAGGCCACTGTGCTCACTGGGACCTTCAAAGCAGCAGAACTTTTTCTGTAACCTTCCCCAGATTTGTGCCTCGAGACAATCCTATCTCAGAGGTCTACAGACAATTCCTTTGACTCCATGCTTGGTTTGTGCTCTGACATGAACTGTCAACTGTGGGAACTTATATAGACAGGTGTGTGCCTTTCCAAATCATGTCCAGTCAACTGAATGTACCACAGGTGGACTCCAATGAAGCTGCAGAAACATCTCAAGGATGATCAGGGGAAACAGGATGCACCTGAGCTCAATTTCGAGCTTCACGGCAAAGGCTGTGAATACTTATGTACGTGTGCTTTCTCAATTTTTTATAAATTTGCAAAAACCTCAAGTAAACTTTTTTCACATTGTCATTATGGGGTGTTGTGTGTGGAATTCTGAGGAAAAAAATGAATTGAATCCATTCTGGAATAAGGCTGTAATATAACAAAATGTGGAAAAAGTGATGCGCTGTGAATACTTTCCGGATGCACTGTATGTCTATGGTCTTAGGTACCAGTGCCGCTTTGGCTTCTGTTCTTTTCCTCCTCACGTGATGTGCGGCTCCCCGGGAGTCCTCCCATCATACCTGTCGGTAGACGTCACTCATCGCGCGACACGACTGCCTAGTCAAAATCATTGATTTTGAAATGATTACCCAATAAACACAAGCCAAAGCTTCCGTATCATCACAGCTTAGTGTTGTTTATATCCAACATTTAATTTTTAAGCATACAAATGCTTCATTAAATACATGAAGGGGCTACAAACAGACAGGTAATGTTAATACTCCCCAAATACTCCCCTGAACAATTATGCATCTGCATACTCCGCATTGTGGTGGGCTGGCGCCCTGCCCGGGGTTTGTTTAATTCCTTGCACCCTGTGTTGGCTGGGATTGGCTCCAGCAGACCCCCGTGACCCTGTAGTTTGGATATAGCGGGTTGGATAATGGATGGATGGATACTCCACATATAGCAAGAAACGTTCATATATCATTCATGTTCCCCAACGACCCCGACCTGGGAAACACTTGAACTGAGATGATTGACAAACATTGACATAACTTTGAAAAGTTTGGTGACAGAACATCTTGGAAGGGTAAGGGACCGCCGCGTTTCTTTGAAACAGATCCGGTTGTAGGATTTTTGCTGCCCTAGGCGAAGTTGTAAATAGCGTCTCGCCACCCCCTTTGCTTTGAGAGGAATCGTCACTGCCAGACCTGTACATTGAGACCTGAAAACGGGACGGGGGACAGGGAAGTATTTAGGACCTGGAATTCACAATTTGAGAGTGTCCAGTTATAGCAATGTCCGTTTACAAGACTGTCTCAGAAAAATACACTTTTGAGGGGTGCCATTTCAGAAAAATAGGTAGGAATCGGGCTCTAATAGCAGTATTTACTTATTGTTTTTAACGTTTCTCTAAAGAAAATTAAGATATCTCATTACTTCGATTGTAGTCTGGCTTCTATAGTTATCTATTGAAACTAATAAAAAAACTTGGGTCTTTTGATGATGGTGACTTTTTTGTCCTATACATGTCACTTAAATTAATAAAATAAATTGAAAACTTAGCATAATTATAACTTTCAGTGAAACTGAGAATATAATGATTATCTTTACCCACAATTCCTATTTAGCGTATGCTTGTGTATGCAAATAATGCAATCTACATCTTCCAAACAAACTAAAACCGCACGACTGCTTTAACGTGTCCAGAGCGCATCTCACAAATGGGGTGAGCAACTGGGGAAAATATGTACTAAGTTGTAACACAAGTTTTAACGAATGTTCATTTGGGAGACGATCTTAGTTTGGGTTAAATGAGCTTTTAGCGATTCACTCGAGAGCTACAGTCTTGTTGCCGTTGTGATCGTTTAATTTTATTTCGCCATGTCGGTATCTTTAGTCTGCGGTGGGTTGGCACCCTGCCCGGGATTGGTTCCTGCCTTGTGCCCTGTGTTGGCTGGGATTGGCTCCAGCAGACCCCCGTGACCCTGTGTTCGGATTCAGCGGATTGGTAAAGGGATGGATGGTATCTTTAAATAAATTAAAACTTACACTGATTATAACATTGTGACATTTTTTCCAAGAGATGTCTGCTTTAAAATATTGTATTTAGTAGGACTGACGTAGATGGAGTACTTTTCTCACACCTTGAAAATTTTCCGTCATTTGCTGTGTCTAAAGTGCCACATGTCTGCGAAGTCGAGTTAAAACACCGATGCCGTTGTTTGCTATTCAAACAATACATGAACCGTGCGGCGCCTTCCACAGCAATAATGTTAACAACTTTACCTTCTCTGCGGTGGGTTGGCACCCTGCCCGGGATGGTATCCGTCAATAAGGGCGCGCACATAAAGGCGACCTTCAAAAGGGTGACCTCAATTGGGCGCGGCGATTAAAAGCGCACATAATACAGAGACATCAGCGACCTGCTTGGTTACTTCGAAGACACATGGATCGGACGCAATCTACGGCACGAACCGATCTTCCCCATCAGCCTTTGGAATGTATATGACCGAGCGATCAACGATCTCCCAAAGACCAATAATTCCGTTGAAGGATGGCACCGGGCATTTTCATCCTTGCTGGGAGCGTGTCATCCAAGTATCTGGAGATTGATCGAAGGCCTTAAGAAAGAGCAGAGCCTTACTGAGCTGCGTCTTGAACAGGTCGTTGCAGGTCAGCCAATTCCAAAGCCAAGGAAGACCTACAGAGACACTTCGGAGCGAATTAAATTAATTGTTCTTGATTATGCTAATAGACCGCATCTCGAATATCTACGTGGCATTGCACATAATCTACAGCTTCAAGTGTAACTTGCTTTCACCTTTTTATACGTTCATTCATTGCCTTTGATCTAATTTTCTGTGCTTTTGAAAACAACGAAATATAGAGACCTTTAGAAATAGTTCGTTAGAAGTTCATGCATTACTTAATTGAATGTTTTAATATTCTTGCTTTCACCTTTTTATACGTTCAATCATTGCCTTTATCTAATAAATTTTCTGTAATAATTTTGTTGCGTTTGCCTTTATTCGCTGCGCCCAATTGACGTCACCCTTTTATGCGCGCAGTTTTTCGGCGCTCAATTGAGGTCGTCCTTTTGAAGCTCGCCTTTATTAACGCGCGCCTTTATTCGGCGCTCAATTGAGGTCGCCCTTTTGAAGCTCGCTTTTATTTATGTGCGCTTTTAATCGCCGCGCCCAATTGAGGTCGCCTTTTTGTGCGCGCCCTTATTGACTAGAACCGCCCGGGATTGGTTCCTGCCTTGTGCCCTTGTGCGACAGACTGCTGTCACCGTCCTGCTCCACTGACAGACTGAGGAGATCGTTCCTCCCCCAAACTATGCGACTCTTCAATTCCACCCGGGGGGGTAACCGTTAACATTATACAAAGTTATTGTCTGTTTTTACCTGCATTTTTATTACTCTCTAATATTATTTTTTTTTGTATTAGTATGCTGCTGCTGGAGTATGTGATTTTCCCCTTGGGATTAATAAAGTATCCATCTATCTATCTA
Organism: Erpetoichthys calabaricus; assembly: GCF_900747795.2. Classification (NCBI taxonomy): domain Eukaryota; kingdom Metazoa; phylum Chordata; class Cladistia; order Polypteriformes; family Polypteridae; genus Erpetoichthys; species Erpetoichthys calabaricus. The sequence continues at coordinate 180,308,616 of NC_041401.2, forward strand.
TCCTTTTTATAGTGCCTTTCACATCTGTCAGAGTATTAGTGATGCCAATTTAGGATTGGAGATTTATATGTGCTATCAATCTTTTATATAGTGCCTTTCACATCTATACATTTTTTATATAGTGAATTTCATATCTCTGTGGTGGGTTGGCACCCTGCCCGGGATTGGTTCCTGCCTTGGGCCCTGTGTTGGCTGGGATTGGCTCCATCAGACCCCCGTGACCCTGTGTTCGGATTCAGCGGGTTGGAAAATGGATGGATGGTATCTTTAGTGGTACAATTTGAGGATTATTATCACCGTCATCATCATCTTTGTTGTTGTTCATGTTATTGTTGGGGAGTGTGTAGGTCGTCAGGCGTTAAGATCGAGCATCGCTAGTATGCTAGCAGTCCGAGTGTTCGTAGGTCTGTATCGTTTAAAAAAATGTCTCGTCTCCCAGGGCCGTTCTCTAAGCAATAGATTGTGCTGTGCAGAGTGAAGACTGTGCGGGCGCTGCTGAGGCGCACAACAGAAACATTTCAATTTTTTCTGAACAAAACATAGGAATCTCTACATGGTGCTGCAGTAATGCACCCTGACCACTAGAGGGCGGCCTATGTGCTTATCTAGATCGCCTATTCTCAGAAGCGGCTCTGCTTTGAAATGTCGAAACGAAAAGAACTAGTGAGGCACATGGACGATCTGCGAGATGCTGTGGGGTCTGAATCATTACGGGGTGGATAGAATAGTTTAAATTATACTTTACTTGTCCCCAAGGGGAAATAATATTTTTTTAATGCCGTGGCAATGTTTTATCCACAGTGGTTTCAGTGCCTCATCACGTGTGCCATACTGTATACTGAATTCCAATCTCTAACTGGAGTGCAAAGATTTTGTACTAAGTTTAACGTGCAGCGGCAAGGACAAATCTCCTTTTCGTAACGCCATTTTAAAGTGCTTTTCAATCTACTGGTAGTGTGAAGAGTTTAAGGGGTGGCCAGGAAGGCCTGTCCCCCCAACAGATGCACTAGGACTCCAAAATATAAGTCTCAAAAGATTTTCTTATTTACATGGATGCTTAAAATGTGCAAGATATTATATATGTGATAGATAAATACAGAAAAATATGTAAGGCACTATATAAAAGAATGACACATAGATATCCACTGACTGGCCACTTTATTAGGTACATCTATTCAACTGCCTGTTAACGCAAGTATCTAATCAGCCAATCACACGGCAGCAGCTCAATGTATTTCGGCCTGTAGACATCGTCAACACAACCTGCGGAAGTTCAAACTGAGCATCAGAATGGGGAGGAAAGGGGAAAAAAGTGAACGTGGCCTGGTTGTTGGTGCCAGACAGGTTGGTCTGAGTATTTCAGAAACTGCTGATATACTGGGATTTTAATGCATAACTATAGGGTTTACCAAGAATGGTCTGAAAAGGGAAAACATCCAGTGAGTGGCACTTCTCTGAGAGAACATGCCTTGTTGATGCCAGAGGAGAATGGCCAGACTGGTTCAAGTAGCTAGAAAGCAACAGTAACTCAGACAAGCACTCATTACAACTGAGGTGTGCAGAAGAGCATCTCTGAATACACAGCACATTGAACCTTGAAGCAGGTGGGCTACAGCAGCAGAAGACCACACCAGGTGCCACTCCCGTCAGATAAGAACAGGCAACTGAGGCTACAATTCACACAGACTCGCCAAAACTGGACAATAGAAGATTGGAAAAATGTTGCCTGGTCTGATAAGTCTTGATTTCTGCTGTGGCATTCAGATGGCAGGGTCAGAATTTGGAGTCAACAACAGCTCAGGCTGCTGATGGTGGTGTAATGGTGTGGGGGATATTTTCTTGGCACACTTTGGCCCCTTTAGTACCAACTGAGTATTGTTTAAATGCCACAGCCTACCCGAGTCCTGTTGTTTACCATGTCCATCCTTTTATGACCGCAGTGTACCCATCTTCTGATGGCTCTTCCAGCAGGATAACGTGCCATGTCACAAAGGTCAAATCATCTCAAACTGTTTTTTCTGAACATGACAAGGAGTTCACTGGACTCAAATGGCCTCCACAGTCATCAGATCTCAATCCAGTAGACCACCTTTGGGATGCGGTGGACTGGGAGATTCACATCATGGATGTGCAGCTGACAAATCTGCAGCAACTGCATGATGCTATCGTGTCAATATGGACCAAAATCCCTGAGGAATGTTTGCAGCACCTTGTTGAATCAAAGCCACGAAGAATTACAGCCGTTCTGAAAGCAAAGGATTGTCCAACCGGTTACTAGAAAGGTGAACCTAATAAAGTGGCCGGTGAGTGTTTTAGATACGAAATCCATCCATCCATCCATTTTCCAACCCGCTGAATCCGAACACAGGGTCACGGTGGTCTGCTGGAGCCAATCCCAGCCAACACAGGGCACAAGGCAGGAACCAATCCTGGGCAGGGTGCCAGCCCACCGCAGAGATATGAAATTCACTATATAAAAAATGTATAGATGTGAAAGGCACTATATAAAAGATTGATAGCACATATAAATCTCCAATCCTAAATTGGCATCACTAATACTCTGACAGATGTGAAAGGCACTATAAAAAGGATAGATAGATAGATAGATATGAAAGTCACTATATAATAGATAGATAGATAGATATGAAAGTCACTATATAATAGATAGATAGATAGATATGAGTCACTATATAATACAGTGGTGTGAAAAACTATTTGCCCCCTTCCTGATTTCTTATTCTTTTGCATGTTTGTCACACAAAATGTTTCTGATCATCAAACACATTTAACCATTAGTCAAATATAACACAAGTAAACACAAAATGCAGTTTGTAAATGGTGGTTTTTATTATTTAGGGAGAAAAAAAATCCAAACCTACATGGCCCTGTGTGAAAAAGTAATTGCCCCCTGAACCTAATAACTGGTTGGGCCACCCTTAGCAGCAATAACTGCAATCAAGCGTTTGTGATAACTTGCAATGAGTCTTTTACAGCGCTCTGGAGGAATTTTGGCCCACTCATCTTTGCAAAATTGTTGTAATTCAGCTTTATTTGAGGGTTTTCTAGCATGAACCGCCTTTTTAAGGTCATGCCATAGCATCTCAATTGGATTCAGGTCAGGACTTTGACTAGGCCACTCCAAAGTCTTCATTTTGTTTTTCTTCAGCCATTCAGAGGTGGATTTGCTGGTGTGTTTTGGGTCATTGTCCTGTTGCAGCACCCAAGATCGCTTCAGCTTGAGTTGACGAACAGATGGCCGGACATTCTCCTTCAGGATTTTTTGGTAGACAGTAGAATTCATGGTTCCATCTATCACAGCAAGCCTTCCAGGTCCTGAAGCAGCAAAACAACCCCAGACCATCACACTACCACCACCATATTTTACTGTTGGTATGATGTTCTTTTTCTGAAATGCTGTGTTCCTTTTACGCCAGATGTAACGGGACATTTGCCTTCCAAAAAGTTCAACTTTTGTCTCATCAGTCCACAAGGTATTTTCCCAAAAGTCTTGGCAATCATTGAGATGTTTCTTAGCAAAATTGAGACGAGCCCTAATGTTCTTTTTGCTTAACAGTGGTTTGCGTCTTGGAAATCTGCCATGCAGGCCGTTTTTGCCCAGTCTCTTTCTTATGGTGGAGTCGTGAACACTGACCTTAATTGAGGCAAGTGAGGCCTGCAGTTCTTTAGACGTTGTCCTGGGGTCTTTTGTGACCTCTCGGATGAGTCGTCTCTGCGCTCTTGAGGTAATTTTGGTCGGCCGGCCACTCCTGGGAAGGTTCACCACTGTTCCATGTTTTTGCCATTTGTGGATAATGGCTCTCACTGTGGTTCACTGGAGTCCCAAAGCTTTAGAAATGGCTTTATAACCTTTACCAGACTAATAGATCTCAATTACTTCTGTTCTCATTTGTTCCTGAATTTCTTTGGATCTTGGCATGATGTCTAGCTTTTGAGGTGCTTTTGGTCTACTTCTCTGTGTCAGGCAGCTCCTATTTAAGTGATTTCTTGATTGAAACAGGTGTGGCAGTAATCAGGCCTGGGGGTGGCTACGGAAATTGAACTCAGGTGTGATACACCACAGTTAGGTTATTTTTTAACAAGGGGGGCACTTACTTTTTCACACAGGGCCATGTAGGTTTGGATTTTTTTTCTCCCTAAATAATAAAAACCATCATTTAAAAAATGCATTTTGTGTTTACTTGTGTTATATTTGACTAATGGTTAAATGTGTTTGATGATCAGAAACATTTTGTGTGACAAACATGCAAAAGAATAAGAAATCAGGAAGGGGGCAAATAGTTTTTCACACCACTGTACATTAATAAGAATGAAGAGGGCCTCATAGAAACAGAAGGCTTTCTTAAAAGAATACAAAACCCATCCACACAAATGATTAACTATTTAGTGTCAGTGGCGTAGCTAGGGGGTGGTACGCCCCTGGCGGCACATTTTTGGGGGCGGCATTAATGGCCAAAAGGCTCAGTACAATTCGTTTGGAAGCAGCAGGCTTCGGAAAAATATCACTCATGAATGAAAAAGTCAAATTCTCTGATTTTTATCCACAAATGCTTCAAAAATCATTTTCAGACTGTCCTACTGTGGCGGCATCAGACACAGCAGTTGAAATATCTGAGGCAATAACATTGATTACATCTTTGCTCGAAGAAGGGGCCTGAGTTGCCTCGAAAGCTTGCATATTGTAATCTTTTTAGTTCGCCAATAAAAGGTGTCATTTTGCTTGACTTTTCACTGAGGAAATAACAAAAATAAACACCGATAATAATTACTAGGAAGATGAAGAGCTAATTTACAATTTAGAATTTCGTTTCGTTATCAATTCGAATGCGTTCTTGCTCTGCCCAGAAAACATCCCCACCTATCACTTGTTCACTGGCTCTGGTTTTCACAGCGTAATTATATTAAACTAATAATTAGAACACGGCTTATCAGTGCATCTATACTATATTCTTGTCTAGTTGATGCTTATAAATAATTATATCCATCCATCCATTGTCCAACCCGCTGAATCCAAACACAGGGTCACGGGGGTCTGCTGGAGCCAATCCCAGCCAACACACGGCACAAGGCAGGAACCAATCCCGGGCAGGGTGCCAACCCACCGCAGGATAAATAATTATACAGTATGTGCACAGATTATTTCTGTTTCTCTATGTATGAATAAATCTGTGCAAAATGTATCTTAATTTTTTTCTATACGTGATTTTAATTTTCTATTTCATATTCAGATATGTTGGAGGGCGGCAAATTGAAGCACCGCCCCGCCCCGAGTGGCACGAACACTAGCTACGCCACTATTTAGTCTACACAATAATTCACTTCTCACTCATTAATAAGAATACATCATTACAATCAAATTATCACGTCTACAATCGTGAATTTAAAAATAATAAAAAAAATATATAAATAAAAGACACCCACACACCGTAAGATCAACTGTGAACTTCGCATGGGCAGAACAGCCGTCCCGCTAGGCACTCCAGATTTAAAGACAGTTTTTCCCCTCCAAAAATTAAGTTTATTAAATATTTTGCCCATTCAAATAAGTATAACATGGAAATGCTACCATTTTAAAACATGGAATAAAACATAATAAAGTATCATCATAATAGCATATTTACATTAAAAGAAGCTGAAAAGCCTTGACAGGTCAATAGACTTATTTAACTCTTTGTCTTGTCGCGATCGCAAATTTATTAAAGTCGTAGAATAAGTCATACATCGTAGAATAATCCAATAAATCAGCGCGTTTAAAGGCTCTTTTAGGGCGGGCATATACGCTACGCGACGCAGGACCTCGAGGACGCGTACTGTCTGTACTTGCGCGCGCACTTTAAGTCAGTCTGGAGGATTTCACCAAGAGTCAACGCAAGAAACTACCACGGTTTCGTTGTGCTGTGAGTTGAGGTAAGAAAGATGTTAAAATAAAAACTATTTGCATTCTAATGTTGTTGCAAATGTGCAAAAAACAAAAACAACAAAAAAGATGACAACAACGACATAGAATCTCAAGACGGTATATGAAACCTCTATGTATCACGTCATTACGATTGGGAATACGCGACGCTTGTATTTGCCTATGCGAGAAACGGATGAATAAAAGCACCATGGAGACATTTGTATGTCTCACTGAACATGACTCCCCTTAGCGCAGACGCTGAGGGGGTTGGACAACCTGTACGAAGCCGTTGCCATTTCCACAAAAGTTAGGACTGGGCGATTATTTATTTATTTAAAAGCTACGAGTGTGGGGCTGATGTTTTTTTAAATTAGTTTGAATAACGCTGGTCACAGATAAGACACCCTGGGGACGCCGGCGTGTCTTAAAGCGAAGCTTAACTTTTGAGGACGGGCAGCAAGACACTACGGAGGAGAGCGCGTCCTCAGCAATAAATGCGGCGCGTACCCGCGTTGCAGTAACAGCAAAAATATAAGTGGATAGTATTGGAAATATGGATAGCGTGTGTGCACGCGCAAGTTTTGGTACGCGACGTCAGCATCGTTGTTTATTATCAACATGGTGACGGCAGGCTGCTGCTTCTTCAACAGGATCAATTGTGCGTGCTTCAGCGTTCGGTTCGAAACGGTGAAGCAAACCTTCAAAATTAAATGCTGACATCAACGGCGTAGCAAGGTTCACAGGGGCCTGGGTGCAATCATCATTGAATGGGCCCCCAAACCTGCGCGCTTCGTGCGCTCGCGCTCCGGAGGGGGGGGCTCTCGCTGCTGAAATGCTTGAAGACAAGATAGATTGAGAAGGAAACCATTAAAAACGATGTTGGGGGAAAAATATAGTTTTGTTTTGTAAAGCGTAAAAACAGACGTGTGTTGGCGACTTGGCGTTATTGCCTAATATACTCGTCTGTTGTCTCAGCCGGTACTATAGAACAATAAAAATAAAGGATTATCTATGTTTACATAACAAAATCACGACGGATAAAACTTTCAATACGGAATATAACGAGCATTTCAGCATTCCGTTCAATATAATAGCCTTTCAGAGAATGAAGCGAACATGTCGCTTTGTTTTTAGCCGCCGCCGTCTGTACACAATATGCCGCCCCGCCCGGCCGAGTCGGACGGCGCTAATGAAAATAATGTAATTGTGGGAAAATGTAAAAATGCTGACTGACGGTGGCTAAAATCGCTAAATACGGACATGTGAAAGTCCTTACTACAAAGTTACTTAAATTAATAAGCAATACGATCAGTCTAACTAATTTGACTGTGACTGATGGTCTGATGCCCTGATCACCTGATGAGAGCGCCGCAAAAAAAAAAAAAAAAAAAAAAGAGGCCTGATGGGCCCTCCCGAGGCCCGGGTGTATTGCATCCCTTGCCCCATTGTAGCTACACCACAAGGCGGCGGCTAAAAACAAAGCGACATGTTCGCTTCATTCGCCGAAAGGCTATAACAGGGGTAGGCAACGTCGGTCCTGGAGTGCCACAGTATGTGCAGGTTTTCATTCCAACCCAATTGCTTAATTAGAAACCAATCATTGCCAATCTCAGACCTTATTTAATTTTATGGCTTGTTAGTCTGTGCAATGTAAGGCTCTTATATCGTAGATTTTTTTCCTTTCCAAGGATATCATCCAAATGATTTGAAGCCTAAAACAGATCATTTTCAGTCTGTCACATTTTTCTATTAAGTGTTTTATTAAATCAAACCGTGCACGATGAACACACACAGATGTAATTGGAAAAAAGCTAGCTGGAGAACTGCTGGCTGCTTTGTCTTTTACATCTTATTGCTAATAAGGAGCAATTAAAACACTGAATGCCACAGTTTAAGATTGAAATAAGCAATTAAGGTTGGAGAACCTTAACAAGCGAGACCACTAAAATGAAGCATCAAAATGTCACTTAAGCAATATGTGCTTCATCAGCAATAATTGAGTTCTCGTTAAGGAACTGGGTTGGAACAAAAACCTGCACATACTGCGGCTCTCCAGGACCGACGTTGCCTACCCCTGGTCTATAATATTGAACGGAATGCTGAAATGCTTGTTATATTCCGTATTGAAAGTTTTATCCGTCTTGATTTTGATATGTAAACATAGATAATCCTTTATTTTTATTGTTCTATAGTACCGGCTGAGACAACAGACGAGTACAGTGTATATACACTATTAGGCAATAATGCCAAGTCGCCAACACACGTCTGTTTTTACGCTTTACAAAACAAAACTATATTTTTCTCCGAACATCGTTTTTAATGGTTTCCTTCTCAATCTATCTTGTCTGCAAGCATTTCAGCAGCGAGAGCCCCCCCTCCGGAGCGCGAGCGCACGAAGCGTGCAGGTTTGGGGGCCCATTCAATGACGATTGCACCCGGGCCCCTGTGAACCTTGCTACGCCGTTGCCGCCGCCGTCTGTACACAATGTGCCGCCCCGCCGAGTCGGACGGCGCTAATGAAAATAATGTAATTGTGGGAAGATGTAAAAATGCTGACTGACGGTGGCTAAAATCGCTAAATACGGACATGTGAAAGTCCTTACTACAAAGTTACTTAAATTAATAAGCAATACGATCAGTCTAACTAATTTGACTGTGACTGATGGTCTGATGCCCTGATCACCTGATGAGAGTGCCGCAAAAAAAAAAAAAGAAAAAAAAAAGAGGCCTGATGGGCCCTCCCGAGGCCCGGGGCCCGGGTGCATTGCACCCCTTGCCCCATTGTAGCTACGCCACAATTCAGTGTGGTTACTCCAATCAATCGGTTTATCCTCGACATCGACACGTTCATTACACAATCTAATCAAGGAAAACACCGCACGGTGACGCACTGGCCGAGTTGCTGCCTCGCAGTATAAGAAATAAGCGACTTTAAATAAATAAATATAAGAATGTCGGCATGGAGTGACATTCAGGTGTGCTCGGCGGCTAAGTTCACTGAAATGAAAGTTCGAGCATTTGACATTTTTATTTACCTCATCGAAGAGTCGTTTATTACAATTTGTTTATTAAATAGTTTTGTAACAAAAAAGTAATATTAAAAAGCAATAGCGTTAATAGAATTCAATTCCATGTGTTCGTAGACGTCATTAAATGTGTACTTTTTAACAGAACTTTACAATGGAGTTGAAAATGGAGCACAAAGAAGCTTGTGGTGGCTCAGTGGCTTTCATAAACGGCAGACTGCAATTCAAGTGATGGGAAAATGGCATCGACTGTTGTGTTAGTGGTGGAGGGTCTGTAACTGATTGATGCTCAGTTTTCTTAAACATAACATTTTTCGTTAAGTATTCCCAATAGAGTCCTACCCAATTACCCAGAAGTAATTTGCAACTGGAAAATACCTCTTAATACAAAATGACCAATACTAGTATAAAATCAGTTTCAATCGTACCTATGACATAAGAAGAGGAACTGAAATAAGTTTACCATCTAGCGATTAATATTAGTTAATTTAAACACAGTCATTTGTTGAAATGATATGAATAATTAAGAACTTAGTACGGACAGGCAAGAAGATCAGGGTCTTGCCATGATTGTTCGTGTATATCTAGAGGGGTGGTGGGCACTAGGTGTCAGGGGGTTAAGCCACTCAAAATCCCATTCCCACAAACCCCCCGCCTCCCCCAACCACTACTGACCATTTCTAATGGTGTCCTCTGTTTATATCAGTTAGGGCAGCTGTGCCTTTCCCACGCTATTGATTAGTCCAAACACCATTTAGCTGCAGGATGGACCTTTACAGTAATACTCTGCAGCAGTAGCAGCTCCAGAATTCCATAAATAGTTGGGCCTAAATTTGCCACAGGTGAGCCTAATGCTACTTTTTATTACTGTTTGTTATCCAATGTGGCGGACGGCAGGTGCCTTTGCACAGCCGGGATGCTTGTATAGTGGAAGGACCTGGGTTGGGGGCGTGCATAGAGCATTACCTCCCCTAGAATGCTAGATGATAGCCCCCCTGGGTTGCAGCGGTGCCTCGGATTCTGTGGGACATGGAGTTCTACAACTCAGCCCTGTTTGGCCCCGAGGGTGCTGCTAGGGGCACCCCTGAGCCCTACTTCATTGGGCTTCCGCCTCACATGGAAGTGCTTCCAGACCACGGTAACAGAACCATCGGAAGTGCTTCTGGTTGCAGCATAAAAGGAGCCCCCCTCCCTTCATTCCAGGAGCTAGAGTCAGGAGGGAGAAGATGATGCTTACTGGTGAGGGAGGAGGAGTGGAGGCAAAGAGAGGAAGAGAAAGAGTTGCTTTGAGCTGTTTAATTTGTGCTTTGTTATTGTACTATGTTGGCTGTGGTGGGAAACGCTTGTGAGGGAAGAGTTTCCCAAAACCAAATAAAAGCCTGTGTTGTACTGGGCTTGCGTTTGCATCTGCCTGTGTCAGGTTTGGGGAGCTGGATCGCCCCCCCCCGCAGGCCACAACATTAATTTTAAAAATACATTGGAGGCCTGTAACAGGTGGGGGGACTCTAGTCTCATCCAACTCCAACAAGGTCCCATCCTGTTACAAGTCTAATTGTACTAATATAAACAGCATTTTTTTTTTCGCATGTCTAGTTTGAATGGTTTTTGTTAACAGTAATTTAAATCCACTTTCAAATGATGAAGATGAATTGACTGCCTACATTTTGATGAAATGTAACGCATACCATCCCGTCTTCGACACAAACGGCCAAGTAATATTGTTATAATTTTGACCAGTAAAGCTTTACCTAACAGCAAACAGATGGACTACTGTTTCGCCTTTACTTGTAATTTGTGTGTGCCCATCTGATACATGCGTTTCCAGTCTCTGAATAAACAAGTTAATCCGTCCTCAAGTCCATTATTACAAAAAAAATTAAAAATGGCATCTTTTCATATCCTGTACTCCCTCCATACACTGCTATCTGTTGTATGATTGAGCCATAAAGCTGTGCTCTAACAAAAGTTGTAAATGTTAATGGCGATTGAGATGGTGGCTCGTGGATATCAGACAAAGCTGACCGATCCTCTGGCGTTTGGCAGCTGGGTGGTTGTAGATTTTGCAGCACACTCAGTAATATCCTGGCGGGGCATCACTTAAATTATCAGGGCCAACATCAGACTCTGGCACTTCACTTTGTTTCCATTTGCTATTAAGATTAACATGGCTGTTTGTGGAGACATCGTTCATGTTTCCCTCCAACAAGACGTAGCCCAACAGTAAGTTGTAGTGATGGGCGACTTGTGAACGATTTGTTCCTTGTTTCAGTGAATCATACAAATCGATTTAGTGGAACTCAATGGGAGGCGTGAAATAAGTTCAGTTCGTCGCCCCCCGTTAACGTCACGTGTTCGGAGTACAACAACAGCAACATTTATTTCTATAGCACATTTTCATACAAATGATGTAGCTCAAAGTGTTTTACAAGATGAGGAAAGAAAAGCTTATAAAAAATAGAAATATAAAAATAGATTAGGCAGTACTAAATAACAAAGAATAAAGTAAGTTCTGATGGCCAGGAGGACAGAAAAAACAATAAAAAACTCCAGAGGACTGGAGAAAAAAACAAAAAAAAAACCAAAATCTGCAGGGGTTCAGAGGCCACAAGACCACCCAGCCCCCCTGGGCATTCTACCTAACATCCATCCATCCATTTTCCAACCAGCTGAATCCGAATACAGGGTCACGGGGGTCTGCTGGAGCTAATCCCAGCCAACACAAGGCACAAGGCAGGAACCAATCCCGGGCAGGGTGCCAACTAGGGATGGGAATTGATAAGATTTTCACGATTCCGATCCCATTTTCGATTCTGTTTAACAATTCGATTCTTTATCGACTTTCCTATCGATTCTTATTTTTAAAAAAGGAGAACACATGGGGCGGCACGGTGGCGCAGTGGGTAGCGCTGCTGCCTCGCAGTTGGGAGATCTGGGGACCTGGGTTCGCTTCCCGGGTCCTCCCTGCGTGGAGTTTGCATGTTCTCCCCGTGTCTGCGTGGGTTTCCTCCGGGCGCTCCGGTTTCCTCCCACAGTCCAAAGACATGCAGGTTAGGTGGATTGGCGATTCTAAATTGGCCCTAGTGTGTGCTTGGTGTGTGGGTGTGTTTGTGTGTGTCCTGCGGTGGGTTGGCACCCTGCCCAGGATTGGTTCCCTGCCTTGTGCCCTGTGTTGGCTGGGATTGGCTCCAGCTGATCCCCGTGACCCTGTGTTCGGATTCAGCGGGTTGGAAAATGGATGGATGGATGGATGGAGAACACACAGGTCGATTAGCTTAGAACTTTGTTTTATATCTTATCTTTGAACAAGATAGAAATTTAGGAGTAGCATGACCTTACAAACCCAACAGTGAGATCTTAAGAGATCCACAGCCTACGGCTCCTCGATGGGGTGCCACGGGGTCCCCAAAAAAAAATGTGTAAATGTAAAATAATAATAAAATAAATATTCTTCTGTAGCAATAACAAAGTATAACATAAATTATTCTGTGGCAATTACACAAGAATGTCCAGTAACATTTACACTCTCCTTTTTAAAAGTATATATGAGCTGAGCACTCAAAAATAAAACTACATCAGCCAGCAACAAATACAATCAACTCAAGTCCAATGGAACTGTACACTGTGCAATTCTGCAACCATCAACTATTTTGACAGCTACATCCATGTTGGCCGCAATATCAACAGTGGCTGCCACAACCTTGTCTTTGATACCATACTCCTCCAAGATCTCATCAATCTCCTCTGCTACAGCTGTCCCTGTCTGTGCCTGGTACACTGGTTTGGTTTTGAGGACTTTTTCTTGAGCCTGGCCATTCCTGACATAATGCAGCGTTACTGTGAGGTAATGATCTTGACTAAAACTTGTCCATCCATCTGCAGTGACGGCTGCCTTCAACACATGTTTCAGCTCAGAAATCAGATTTGCCTTTTCGACCGCATACCAAACCGGGATCAAGTGGTTGGTTAAACTGTCTCTGTTTGGGGCTTTGTACTTAGGGTTCAGAGTCTTTGTCATTTCTCTAAAAGATATATAAATGGAAACAGATGAAACATCTGGTAAGAGGAGAACATGCAACTTTAACATTCCCTGACTTAGCCTACAATTAAACACATTCACTTACCGAAAATCGGGGGCATCTACTGTGGCAAATGGGCGCAAGCCTTTTACCACAAACTTAGTCACTGCTCGGTGACATTCGTCTTTCCTGGCCTGTGTCATTTTACTTTTCCCCGCCTCTGTGAAAGGAGAAGCTACCGGTAGACTGCAGCGAGAACTGCCAGCATCTGAGACAGCCAGACTCTGTCTGTCTCTCTCGTCATGGTCATCTAAATGCAATACACAGTAATAGTAGGTTTTGCAATAAGGCAAATCACGCTAACATAATTTGCAATGTTAGTTGATTAGTTACCTGCCGTATTAACGGGAGAGGACGTGCAAACGTTACCGCTGCTGCTGGGTTGAGATTCTCTAGTCCTGAGTGGATCAAAAATAACGACATTCATTTAAGGTTATCGCGTGTTTTGTGAGCAAATGCTTTTGCATATTCGTAGTGTTTCCTCCTTTTGATGAAATATCTACTCTGCAAGTATTGCAAGTTGCCCTGTTGTCATCCTTTCTCGTAAAGTATAACCAAACTTTTGACCGTTTGCGCCGCTTAGGCGCCATGTTTCTTGCTGGGTAAATGACGCTACGCAACGTGGTGACGTCATTCGAAGCGACTGGAGTCGATAGGGGAATCGTTTGTAAAAATGGCAAACAATTCCAAGGAATTGAAACAGTGGGAACCGGTTCTCAACAAGAACCGGTTTTCGATTCTCATCCCTAGTGCCAACCCACCGTAGGACACACACAAACACACCCACACACCAAGCACACACTAAGGCCAATTTAGAATTGCCAATCCACCTAACCTGCATGTCTTTGGACGGTGGGAGGAAACCGGAGCACCCGGAGGAAACCCACGCAGACATGGGGAGAACATGCAAACTCCACGCAGGGAGGACCCGGGAAGCGAACCCGGGTCTACCTAACATAAATGATCTAAATCAGTCTTCATGGTTTTCAGGCATCACGTGGAGTAATTAGATGATGATGATGCTCATGTGGACATCAATGTAGGGACTGCATGGTGCTTTGATAAGGTGGTGGTGGTGGTGCAGATCGCCACCACAGAAATCTGGAAAAAGAACAGCAGAGAAAGTAGTTAGTGGTTAGTACAGATCATGGAGCCATGACAAAAATGATCATTCAATGCATATACCGAATATGAGGGTTACACTAAAATGAAGCTATGAGAAAGCCATGTTAAAGTAATGTGTTTTAGCAGTTTTTTAAAGTGCTCCACCATATTAGCCTGGTGAACTTCTATCGGTCAGCTATTCCTGATTTTAGGTGCATAACAGCAGAAGGCCACCTCACCACTTCTTTTAAGTTTAGCTCTTGGAATTCTAAGCAATTTGATTATCTAAGATTACTATTTGGAGTGTAAGGTGAGAGGTATTCTGAAATATAGGATGGAGCGAGATGATTTAAGGCTTTGTAAACCATAAGCAGTATTTTAAAGTCAATTCTAAATGGCACAGGTAACCAATGTAGTGACACTAAGACTGGTGTGATGTGTTTGAATTTTCTTTTCCTAGTTAAGATTCTAGCAGCTGCATTCTGCACTCATTGTATTCGACTGATGTCTTTTTCAGGTGGTCCTGAGAGGAGTGCGTTACAGTAATCTAGTCGACTGAAAAGAAAAGCGTGAACTCATTTCTCAGCATCTTGCAAAGTTATAAGAGATCTAACTTTTGTTATATTCCTTAAGTGAAAAAATGCTGTCCTAGTAACCTGATTAATATGTAATTTAAAGTTTAGGTCAGTGTCAATAATTACCCCTAAATTCTTTACCTCCGTCTTGACTTTTAATCGTAATGTATCAAGTTTATTTCTAATACTCTCATTATATCCATTTTTGCCAATCAGTAAGATTTCTGTTTTCTCCTTATTTAGCTTGAGAAAATTACTACTCATCCATTCAAAAACACAAGTAAAACATTGGGGTCAGTGAGACAAGAGAGTCGGGGTCATCAGACGCAATTGATAAATACAGTTGTGTGTCATCGGCATAGCTGTAGTCGCTCACGTTATGCCTTGAGATAATCTGACCTCATGGAAGCATGGAGATTGAAAAGAGGAGCAGACCCAGGAGAGATCCTTGTGGAACACCATATAGAATATCTTGTATTTTCGAAGTATAATTACCACAACTAACAAAGAACTTTCTACCCGTTAAGTAAGACTCAAACCAATTTAAAAAACACTGCCACAGAGGCCCACCCTGACTAAGGCGATTTCTAAGAATATTGTGATCAATGCAGCACTCGGATCTAAGTAGCAGTGACTGACAACCTTTTACATCAATCTTATTTTCTGAACCTGGCTAGATTCAAAGAGGGCAATGAAGAAACTTTCTAAATTAAAAGATTTATTTGAACAAATGATAACTGTTAAACAAAAATAAGCTCTCAGGAGCACAAAGGCACAGAAAGCAATGACTTCTAAATAGGCAAATAGTTTCGAAATACTGTATAGAATCAAGAAGGCAAAGTCAAAAAACAGTGCAAGGGTTCAAAATATACAGAAATTGCAAAACTTTGGACATGAGCGTCAGTAGGTGCCCTAGGAACCAAGTCACCCAAACTATTCTGTAACATTTCAGTAATTATTTACTGCTCTGATGCTGATTTTTGTGATCATAAAATAGCTCATTACGATAGCAACTGACGAGAAGAATACATAATTAATTGCAGGATTTGAGGGTTCCTCTAGAGTACCTCTTTCTCTTGCACGGTTTGGCTCTAAAATGAATCAGCACATCATCATCTCAGAACAGGCTGAAGTATCGAGTTTGGTATTTTTCTGTCCTGCTGTTTTAGCTCTAGACTGTCCTCAAGAAACTGTGACACACACAGCCAGACACACACCCGTTATCAGGATATCAATGTTTTCGGTATCAGGGGATGCTAAAACGTTGAGATCCATCGAAAACTGGTGATCAGAAATTTTTGACGAATCAAAATTTTTTGCTCTTTCTCCATAGACAATAAGTTATGGGGGGGGGGGGGGGGTGCAAACCAAAAATCACAGAATAAACACAAGAGGGATTACCACAGCATGAGCACATTCACAATGAACCACAAAGGACTTGTGGGTGTTCCTCTGCCTTGATAGACCTGATGGCAGTCTCTTGATGATGATAGGTAGGTAGCTCTTCCTCTTGGGGCACCACCCACAAAACATATGGAACATAAAAGATACTGCAGTACTAAACGAATAACAATATTAACATAAAGGAATCAAAAAAGAACAAGAAAGACATTAACCAGCACTTGAACCCCAGTCAGGGGAGGAAGCCCAGTTGAAACAGAACACCAACAAGCTGAGCATCACACATGTATGTACTGTATGTGTCCATTAACAGCCAGTGCCAGATTAGTCATTTAGATACCTCTGGGGGAGCCGACGTTGAAACAGAACCCTTTTTGTATGGCTAGGGCGGGTATGGCTGGAGATGGCAGCTTTTTGACAGTTTTAATTTTTTATGCACAAAGGCAGTGATCCTGGAGGAGTTAGAGGTTACACGTTACCTTTTTATCAGTTTAAAGGTAGCACTGCATTTGTTAGCAGTAACCTTTTTTCATTTTTTTTTATTGTTTGTGACACTTTGCCTAGTGGATATGGACTTTGTCGTTGAGGAATGAGTGGTGTGGAGCAGAGACACCACTTAGAGGGGCTGTAAGAGAAAGAGGAAAGCTCACACTGGCAGTGACCGATAACATCAGAGTGGAAACATGGGACACTGGGGCGCCCTGGGAGGGTCACCTGGTGAGGGCGCCACTCAATGAAAGAGAAAAGGGATTTCCTGAGCTGTCATACCACATTCACCCCATGTTTGTTCTCCTTCTGTTAGGCAGACTCCTTTCTTAATCAGGACTCCACTGACTTTGAAGTGTATGAATTGATACAATCTAAATGGTGACATACAATCATTTCATGAATACAACATTTATTTCTATAGCACATTATCACACAAATGGTGTAGCTCAAAGTGCTTTACAAGATGAAGAAAGAAAAGTTTACATGCAACAAAAATAAGTTTAGGCAATACTAAGCAGCACAGAATAAAGTAAGGTCCAATGGCCGGGAGGGCAGAAAAACAAAATCTGCAGGGGTTCCAATGCCAAAAGACCACCCAGCCCCTACTGGGCATTCTACCTAATAAATTATCTCAATCAGTCTTCATGGTTTTCAGACTTCATGTGAAAGAATTTGATGATGATGGTCATGTGGACATCTAGGGTACAGTAATCCCTCACTATATCGCACTTCGACTTTCGCGGCTTCACTCTATCGCGGATTTTATATGTAAGCATATTTAAATATATATCGCAGATTTTTTGCTGGTTCGCGGATTTCTGCGGACAATGTGTCTTTTAATTTCTGGTACATGCTTCCTCATTTGGTTTGCCCAGTTGATTTCATACAAGGGACGCTATTGGCAGATGGCTGAGAAGCTACCCAACCAGAGCGCGTATTACGTATTAAATAAAACTCCTCAAATATATTGTGAGCACGGGGGCTGTTCGCACCCCTAGAGGATACGGCCGCTCCTCAAAAAACGCTTAAAGATTAACTTCACATTTCTCTCTTCCTTGCTGGGCTTACATATGGCTGCTTTGTCAAGCGATATGCTTCCGGCACTGTGCTTCGCATACTTAAAAGATCAAACAGCACATATTGATTTTTGATTGTTTGCTTTTCTCTCTCTCTCTCTCGCTCTGACATTCTCTGCTCCTGACGGAGGGGCTGTGAGCAGAGGGGCTGTTCGCACACTGGCCTAGAGGATACGGACGCTCCTCTAAAAAATGCTGAAAGACTACCTTTACATTGTACATCCTTGCAGCTGCGTTGTCCGGCGGTGCTTCACATACGTAAAAGCCAAACAGCCCTATTGATTTTTGTTTGCTTTTTTCTCTCTATCTCTCTGACATTCTCTGCTCCTGACGCGCACTCCTTTGAAGAGGAAGATATGTTTGCATTCTTTTAATTGTGAGACGGAACTGTCATCTCTGTTTTGTCATAGAGCACAGTTTAAACTTTTGAAAAAGAGACAAATGTTTGTTTGCAGTGTTTGAATAAAGTTCCTATCTTTCTACAACCTCCTGTGTTTCTGTGCAAATCTGTGACCCAAGCATGACAATATAAAAATAACCATATAAACATATAGTTTCTACTTTGCGGATTTTCATCTTTCGCAGGGGGTTCTGGAACGCAACCCCCGCGATCGAGGAGGGATTACTGTACTGCCTTTAGTCCAACAGCGTCAGGACTACAAGGTGTCTTTATCAGGTGGGGGTGGTGCAGATTGTCACCACAGAAAAATACATCAAAAAGTGGCCAATAGATTGTTTGAGGGGTGTTGTAAAAATGAGGATTTCTGTTGTTCTTAGGTTTCACTTTTGAATCAAAATGTAATTAGTATGAGTATCACTAAAAAGAAATCATGCGGTACTGAGATTTTTATGTAAGTAAACTATAAAGTAAAAGTGGGGCCTGGGGGGAAATAAGGCAACCCAACAAGCACTGATGACCCCTGCCCTTTAAGCCAACATCACATTATGTGAATTTTTGTCATGGATTATTTTAGATTTGCTGACCACAGTTGCCATTCTTGTTGCTGCACCATGTCACATTTACCCACTGGGTGCTGATCTTCCAGGACTTGCCCTTTTTAAAGTCTGACTGCACTGCTGCACTGCCTATAATGAAGGTGAACAAAGAAAGTAATGGTTTTGCTCCCTCTGCTTTTGTCTTCTTAGTGTTGCCCTTGATTTTTGCCTTTTGAGAAGAACAGAGCATCTCAGGAGAATAAAATGGAAGGTGGATCCAGTGATCGGGTAGAAAAATACCCGCTACAACAAATAAGGGGAGTGTCAATGCTGTCATTTGTGGTGGAGAACTGGCACCGCATAGAAGGTTTTAAAGCCTTTCCTGGGGACGTGCTCATTGCTACCTACCCCAAAGCAGGTAAGGGGGAGTGAGGGGGGGGGGGGGGCAACTCTATTGTAGATTATGTGCTAGTGCCGAGAGTGAAAGTTAACTGGTAAAGCTGTAATCATCTGAGGAGGCTGAGGTTGAGATGAGTGTCATTTCTAAATCAGCTGGAGGTGACACTTTGGACTGTCCCAAAGTGTCACTGCCCTATTCTTGGTTTAAGATTACTCATCTCAGTGGTGCTACCAATCTGTTACACATTTTTGGGTGCATTCACATATAACGCAAAAAGCACCTACTGCAATAGCCATGTCTGTCTGTACCTAGTCCACTGGGAGTCAAGTTTCATGATTCGTTTGAAACTTGGTGGTGCACTTATTGCTCAAGGATATTTGTCAGGGTCGCTCACTTTTCACTGAGATATCTTAAACAAAGTGCATTGTGCACATTTTTGAAATTTCAAAATCTCCCATTGAAAACCGCTGTTGAATTTATAAACCCGTGTCTCTTAAAACACGGATCAGTTTTACCTTGAGAGTGGTTACTTCTGCTTTACTTTACTTTTTATATTTTCTTTTAACAAAGCTACACATCTTTCAAATTGCATGGACAGAGAGTGTTAAAAAATATAAAAAAGCTCTCTTTAATGCTCGCTCAGAATACTATTCTACAATAATAGATAGCAATAATAAAAGTCCTCGGCTACTGTTTAGAACAGTTGCTAAATTAAAAATGGGAATTCAGATCTACAGTGCAAAATACCAACAGATATTACCAGTACAGACTTTATGAACGTCTTCAATGAGAAAATCAAAAATATAAGATCCCAAATCTCAGCATCACAGTACAAACCGCATACTAGCTTAGCAGACCCTGCCTCACATTGCATTCAGCACTTTAGTAATTTTAATCCTGTAACAGAGCAGGAAGTCTTAACTTTAATTTCTAAAATGAAACCCACTACTTGTTCCCTAGATCCAGTGCCAACAAAACTAGTAAAAAGTGCAATGGATGTTCTTAAGGTGCCTATTCTTAACATTGTCAATAGTTCATTATTGCATGGCACAGTACCTGATGCACTAAAAGTGTCATTACTTAAAAATTCAGACCTAGACCCACACATACTAAATAATTATAGGCCTATTTCAAATTTACCCTTTCTCTCTAAAATACTAGAAAAAGTCAGCTTCAGTCACACGTTACACATTACAATTTATTTGAGAGATTCCAGTGTGGTTTCCACACTGGTCATAGTACAGAGACGGCACAAACGCTGGTTGTAAACGACATTCTGATATCCTCTGATGAACGAAACTCCACTGTAATTATGTTGTTAGACTTAAGCACAGCATTTGACACCATTGACCATTTTATTTTACTGCACTGGCTAGAAAATGATGTTGGCCTTACAGGCACCGTGCTCGCTTGGTTTAGTTCTTATTTATCAAATCGATTCCAATAAGAGTGCTGACAGTACTCCATCATTATACACAGAATTGAGATATGGTGTCCCGCAGTGCTCAGTATTTGGACCTTTACTGTTTTCACTTTACATGCTTTCACTGAGATCTCTTATTAGGAAACATAATGTTAATTTTCACTCATATGGAGATGACACCCAGTTATACCTTTCATTTAGATGAAATGAATTTTGTCTTTAATTAGTTGTGTTAGTGAATTAAAGGAGTAGATGGATGAGAACTACTTGTCTTTAAACACCAGTAAAACAGAGATGTTAATTGTTGGAGGGAATGACGCTGATCACAACAATATTTGTCATCATTTAACTCAGTTGGAATCCCCATTAATTTTACTGAATCAGTCCGCAATCTAGGAGTTATCTTTGACTACTCTAGCATGTCATTTAAAGCGCATATTACAAAGTTGTCCAAATCAGGTTTCTTCCATCTTAAAAATGTTGGGAAATTAAGGTGCTTTCTAAATAAACAGGATTATGAGAAATTGATTCATGCATTTATTTTTAGTAGGATTGACTACTGCAATGCGGTGTTCACTGGATGTTCAAACTGTTCTTTATACAGCCTCCAGTTAATCCAAAATACTGTTGCAAGAATTATTACAAGAACAAGAAAATATGAACACATAACTCCAGTTCTTAAATCCTTACACTGGCTCCTGGTTAAGTTTAGGGCAGATTTCAAAATCCTCCTTTTAACATATAAAGCATTAAATGGCGGAGGTCCAGCTTACTTGTCTGAACTTATCATGACTTACAAACCAGAGCGCACATTAAGATCTCAAGATGCCGGTCTGCTTATGATTCCAAGGATTAATAAAATAACAGTGGGAGGTCGAGCTTTTAGTTACAGGGCCCCTAAACTGTGGAGTGGTCTGCCTGCTACTATAAGAGATGCCCCTTCGGTCTCAGCTTTTAAATCCCGGCTGAAGACTCACTACTTCAGTTTAGCACACCCTGACTAGAGCTGCTGATTAGCTGTACAGACTGCATTTCTGTTGTTAGTCAGCACTAAAACATAAGTAACATGATAGTTGTAATTTGTTACTAACCCTCACCTATTCTGTTTCTCTTCTCGGTACTCAAATGTGGTACTTGGTGCCACAGCCCACCTGCCAAGTTGTTTTGTATGCCTGAGGTAAAGTCATCCCTGATGAAGGATCGCAGGAATTGTGGGGTAGAGGGGTCCTTTCATCGGATTGGCTGGCCCAGCGCAGTTTCAGCTGTGGAATGGCCAAATGGGGGAGGCAGCTTGTTGGATGAGGTCTCCAGGACTCTAAACAAATCCAAATCATATTATGTGATATCATCTACTGTTAAATTCTGCTCTGTACTCCGTATATTGAGGATTTGTTCTGTTCTGTGTATTGTATTGTTTTGACCCCCTTCTTTTTGACACCCACTGCACGCCCAACCTACCTGGAAAGGAGTCTCTCTTTGAACTGCCTTTCCCAAGGTTTCTTCCATTTTTTCCCTACAAGGTTTTTTTGGGAGTTTTTTCATTGTCTTCTTAGAGAGTCAAGGCTGGGGGGCTGTCAAGAGGCAGGGCCTGTTAAAGCCCATTGCGGCACTTCTTGTGTGATTTTGGGCTATACAAAATAAATTGTATTGTAGTGTATTGTATTGTATACTAGGGGGCTCCGCCCCCTGCTCGCTTCGCTTGCCAACCCCTGGTGTTGGGAATGACAAAGAGCGTGATGTATGAATGAGATATAGAATAGTGTGACGGTGTAGGTGATGCAAATAGAAAGCAAACAATAAAGTGTGTGGCACAGTGTAAAGGTTTATTTGAAAATTTCTTTGTACACGCCGTTTAAGTGTAAAAGGTAATTCCAGCTCAGAACTTGTAATGTCAATGAAGATGGTTATTGTTGTGATCAGAGTCAAGTTTGTCAGAGCTTAGAAAGAGTTGTGTCTCTCCAGGAAGTAATGGAATGACTTGGGTATTTATGTTTTCCACATAAATATTTTTTGGACATAATATAGTGCGTTGTGTTAAAAGGGGCATTTGGTCTAATGAGATTGCTGTTCCAAATCTCTCTGTAACTAAGTCATCGCAGATAAAGGCTTGAGGAATTATAATAATATGTGGCTGAAGTCCATCTGTATTGGTGAGTGTACCATCTCTCAGTTGTAATAAGCAATTGTTATGATCTGGTTCTGGACATCGTATCTTTTTTACTAACTGTATCTTTTGAAAGCAATGCCAATTGTCTGCGTATTTTAAGGTGCACTGAACAATAGCTGAGTGCATGGCATCTGGAAGAATAGCTAATCACTGTTTAAAATCTCCTCCTCATAAAAGTACCTTTCCTCCAAATCGAATATTATTATTCATAAACGTTTGTAGAAGTTTATGAATGGTGTTGAGTAAGTGACTTCATGCCATTGTACATTCATCAATAATGAACATTTTTTCAAGACGGTTGTCACGTGCAGTGCCACCGTTAATGTTCATAGTGGATACCTTTCTTCAGGGAAGTGAACTGAATG
The DNA here is from genome assembly GCF_900747795.2 of Erpetoichthys calabaricus. Lineage (NCBI taxonomy): Eukaryota > Metazoa > Chordata > Cladistia > Polypteriformes > Polypteridae > Erpetoichthys > Erpetoichthys calabaricus. Next base: position 180,331,571 of record NC_041401.2, read on the forward strand.
ACAATAATTGCAAATGACATTCATGAATCCGAATGAATTTTCTTGGTGTATGTTTTGCTTGTGCCGTTTGAGAGGCGCGTTGTTGCATGTGTAGTATTTGGGACGTGTTGTTTTGGAGCTGTAATCGATTTGCCTGTGCTGTGTGAGAAGCCCGTTGTAGCCTTCCTTGCCGTTAACGTATGTCTGAGACGGGAGGTGTTTCGTTTTGAATCCGTACCTGTTGCGATGCAGCACTTTGATTGATAGATTGCGTCATGTGGATCTAGGATGTAGATTTGTGCACATTTGCGTTGTTGATTTGTTTCAGGGTGCACTGTTCCAATGCGATGCAGTATTTGTGCACATATGGGAAAACAGTATGGGCCATTGCCTTTTGGTGGCCTGATATTTACTCCGGTAGATGCAAAAGCAAATGAACTATTGTAGGATCTAATGCAGTTCATAAAGTTTTTACTTTTAGGTACATCGTTAGTTAGAAGCTTTAGTTGAGCTTTGCGTTTTTGGAGTCGAGACATTTTTTCTTTTAGAAATATGGATAAGTAATAAGGAGTATTGCACTCACTGTTAATATGGAGCCTTTTCTGCGGTTGAACGGTTAATAGTGCCTTATTGTAATGAGATCCACCTATGCCTGCATAGCCGTCTATTTTGTTGTTTCTTTCGTGTTCGTCGTGTTTGTTCCTGTTATCCTTTCCTTTTCGTTTTGTACCCGTGACCGTGTATTCATGACTTGTTTCTTTCTCAGCATGCGAAATATGGATAAGTAATAAGGAGGATCGCAGTCACTGTTAATATGTTTCCTTTTCTGCAGTTGAACGGTTAATAGTGCTTTATTGTAAGGAGATCCACCCATGCTGACACCGGTGTTGACGTTCACTTTAGAATATGTGGCTTTGGGTGTCACTTCTTATGGATGTGTGTGTGGGGGGTGAGGATTGTTGTTGCGCGAGCGTCTTCTTTCTTTTTGTGTTCCTGTGTCTTGTTGAATACCCCTCTTTGTGTGTGTCCCGTCCCTTGCTTGTAGAGTCTGTGGGGTGGTTTTGTGTTCTTTTTTTTGTGTTCCATGGGCTTGTTGAATCCCCCTCTTGGTGTGTGTCCCGTCCGGTGCCTGTAGGGGGGGTGGGGGGGTGCCTTGCTGTTGTGCGCGAGCCTCTTTTTTTTTTTTTTTTGGGTCTAGTTTCGTGTGCAATGTGTTTCGTGCTTTGCCTGCGTTTGACTACTTTTTTATGTGCCTTTTCCTTTTTTCGGTGCTCATTGCGCCTCATTTCTCCATTTTTCTCTTTTTTCTGTGCTCACTCCTTTTTTCTGTGGTCTTGTCCACCTCTCGCGGCCCCTCATCCGCCTCTCGCAGCCTCTTTTGTCCCCCTCTCGCGGCTCCTCATCCGCCTCTCGCGGACTCTTTTTGCGCCTGTGCAGTACGTCTTTTTGCGGCTACGGCCCATGGCCGGATGTCCCTGCGTCCATCTGGTTTAGCATTCTCGGTTAGTAATATGGATTTTTTATTTTACTCATTTGGCAGCTGCTCCTGATGACAAAACAGTAAAACACCTGCAAGTCATGCACAGTGAAGCAAATACACCATGTGGCAAGGCATGTGATGGGGCGGGGTTAGGTGTAGGCGGAGTTAGATGACAGAGTGTTACCATATAAGGAAGGTATGAGATTAAATGTGAATGTTTATACTCAATTCACTGACAATGATAGCCTTTATTTAGTATGATAGCAATGACAATGTTTATTTATTCATTACTATCCCTAACTGTCCCAGAATACAGTGGTAAGTGTTGTTATTGTCATGTTTCATCCAGGATCTTAAAGTGCCTTTCATATCTATCTATCTATCTATCTATCTATCTATCTATCTATCTATCTATCTATCTATCTATCTATCTATCTATCTATCTATCTATCTATCTATCTATGTATGATATAGTGCCTTTCATATTAATATATCTGTCTATCTACAGTAATGTGTAAAAGTACAGTAAGTGAACCCCATGGAAATTGTTGTTTTTTTATATACCTAAATAGGTAAACATTAGATCTTCATCTTTCTCATGGCTGTATCTATGTAGGGTACATTTTTGCACATACCATGCTAAATCACTCTTGGCCAATTTGGTTGTGGCTAACACATTCATCTTTGAATGTTTGAATGCAAGGTAGGCATTGTATCCAGAAAAAAGCCTGGGGCCCACAGGGTCCACAATTTGCTGACTCTACACCAACAGTCATCACTTTAACTCTCGTTCATGGAGCACTAAAGTATCATCACTAGTATATCATTATGGTGCCACTTTTCTCTCATTGCAGATCTTATGATCTTCATAAGCAAAAATGTGAAGCAGTGCCTTATCGTGAATGCCATCTCTTAGCTCCCATGCAGCAGTGTCACTCTATGTATGACAATGTCGCCCTCTAGTGGTTAGATTAGTGGGCTGTTTGGCTTAATGTTGCTCTAGATCTCACTCTTTGAGACTGGGTCCAAGTGTAGATCTGTAGTAACAATGGAGTGTTTTTGACTTATAAATGGTTTTGTTATTGTGGGAAAAATTGGCAACTAAAATTGGTAAATGTAATTTTGAACTAATCAGTTTTAGAAAAGGAAGTTTATAGGTAATTTGTGTTGAGAAATAACGTGTGCATATTAGTCAGATATACAGGTAAGAATGTCCTTGTGCTCTGTACATGTGACTGTAAACTTGGACTTGAAGTGTGTGTTCTGTACTCTTTATCTGCTTAGGTACTACTTGGGTTCAGGAGATTGTTGACCTGATAGTAAATGAAGGAGACAAAGAGAAATGCCAGCGTGCCCCCATCTATGTACGCATACCCTTCATAGAGATGTTTCCACCACCTCCTTTTAAGTCAGGTTTGTCTAATTTTTGTTCTGTTTCTTTCAACTAACCATTGCAGACATCAGTCACCAGGTACCATGATGCAGGTAATTAGAAAATATTCAAGCATTTAAGGCATTTCCTCTGGATAAGTAGACAGTATGGTGGAGTGACTGGTCATGTTTGATGTCAAAGGGTGAATGGGCTGCCACTATATAGGGGCACAACTTCACAAAGTCCTGAAAATAAGAAAGGAATAAACCTGGCACTATTATTAATTATCACTGTTGTGCCAGTGCAGAAGGCGGAATATCAGCAGAGGTGGAAAAATATTGAAATAATCTACTCAGAAATATTACTGTGTAGACAAAGATTAACTTAAGTAAAAGTATCTTAGGTGGAAACGAATCAAGTACAAGTTAGAAATTAGGCTGGGAAAAAATTACTCAAGTAAAAATACAATTTAGAGTAAAAAATTATATTAGGAAATGTCCTCATATATCTATGTTGTGCATTGGAAAGGACAAGCAGAATATGCAAAGCAATAAAATAGATTTTATTTACCAAAATATATATGAAAGTTATGCCAAAGCTGATGTTTCCCGTATATTATGAGAGAGATACACACTGCAATTACAAAGCAGAAAATTGGAGGAATATCTTTCTAGACTGTTGGCTAAATGTAATCGTGGCCATTATATGGGTTCTTTCCTGGAAGGGGAGAAGTTTACAGCAGAAGTAGACAGATCTTCATCTACCACTGAGCCAAAACATACTTCATATGTGCAAGATGATTTACAGGAATGTCTCAACCTGTTCGCCATCATGTTCCACACACGGATCACATGTGGCACGTAAACTGTCCACAAAAATTGTATATAAGTATATACATAGCAGTACCACTATGTATAATGTGTGTGTGTGTGTGTATATATATATATATATGTGTGTATGCCTGATGAGCCAAGAATTAGGGCGAAACACGTGTCGCGTACTCTTTGTATTATTTGACAGTAAACTATTTCAACCATTCTATGATCTGCTTCTCGCAACTGAAGGAGGGCACCGTGGCAGATGTTAGTCGACTTGCTGACCAACTACAAGCGTTACCTGGTAGGTAACCACCCATACAATCAGATTGTGACACAGACTACGAATGCAATGAATATATATATATATATATATATATATATATATATATATATACACACTAGTAGTGAAACAGGACTTCCATCCATCCATTTTCCAACCCGCTGAATCTGAACACAGGGTCACGGGGGTCTGCTGGAGCCAATCCCAGCCAACACAGGGCACAAGGCAGGAACCAATCCCGGGCAGGGTGTCAGCCCACCGCAGGACACACACAAACACACCCACACACCAAGCACACACCAAGGCCAATTTAGAATCACCAATCCACCTAACCTGCGTGTCTTTGGACTGTGGGAGGAAACTGGAGCGCCCGGAGGAAACCCACGCAGACACGGGGAGAACATGCAAACTCCATGCAGGGAGGACCCAGGAAGCAAACCCAGGTCCCCAGGTCTCCCAACTGCGAGGCAGCAGCGCTACCCACTGCTCCACTGTGCCGCCCCGTGAAACAGGACAAATGTTAAAAATCAATTAAAAAAAAAAAATGTAATCATTTGTATTAAGAAGAATTTATATTGATAGCTTTTGTATCCGATGGTCTCTTGATATACAATATTTTTGGTTTTGCTATCGGGGCGAAAATGTAGCTGTGATCTCTTTGCCAAAAATGTAAAAAGTTCGCAAGATATCTCTGGCCAAGCAGAAGGTAGGTATACTCCCAACGTCAAACGTTGCCACTGTATCTGATCGTGTTCAGCTCTGGTGGGAGAGCGTCAAAGCATGTGGCCATGATATCTCTGCCAATGAGCAGCTACCTTTTAAAACACACGTAGCTCTGATCTCTCTCTCTCAGAAACATAAAACGTTAGTCCTTAACAATCTGTAGATGATAATATCTGCTGAACAAACTGGTATCGCTAGCTAAGCGGAGCACGTGGCGAGAGGTAGAGCGACTTGATTGGAGGCTGGCAAATGAATTAGGAGGGCACTGCCCGACTCCCTACTCCTGTGGTGCTGCCTCCCCCTCCTCAGATTCACGCAAATAAATCGGTGCCATATATATATGGCCAGGACGCCCCTGCTGCTTATGTTCCCGGGGGAGCAGCCATGGGCAGCTCAGTACCTCCCCCGGGACGCTTGGTGGCAGCCTCCCTGGCCAACGGTGATTCTCCAACCTCCCGCAGGGCTCCATGCGAGATGGAGTCCTCCACAGCCTGGTTGGGGCCCGGGGTGGCCGCTAGGGGGTGCTGTCTGGTTTCAACAGCCTGGCTTCCGGGTGGGCTATAAAAAGGGCCAGCCACCACCACTCGGGGAGCCAGGGTCGGGAGGAGGAGGACTACACTTGCGGAGGAGTGGTGGTAAAAGGGAGAAACTGTTGGTGTGTGTGACAAGTGCTTTTGGACTGTGGGTCACGGGGAAGACGTGTGCCCACGGGTGAAGAAAATAAAAAGTTTATTGTTTCATACGTGCCTCTGTGTCTATCTGTGTTGGGTCAGGCACCTATATAGCGCCTTGTTACAATATATAATATATATATATATATATATATATATATTGTATATGTCTGTCTGGCATATATATATACTAGCTGTGTAAGCCTGTGCTGTAAAAAGCCTGGGGTCCTAGAAACTATTGAAATCATCAGAAACAAATTTAGATGTTGCCGACTTGCTCGCCTCGCTTGTGTATTAACGGCATAAGGAAAAGTAAAAGTGATACCATTTTGCCGATGTTAGTGGCTAAGCGACTTTGTCTTTCTTCTGAGGTTTTGGTGACGTGCTTGTGTTATTAGCGGCTAAGCGAGTTTTCTGTTTCCTTGGCAGTGGAGCCCTTACCCCGACTCTACCACTCACTTCCGGGCCAGACAGACACACACACTTCCACATGCAGACATTTATAATATATACAGTAAATATGTATATATATATATATCCATCCATCCATCCATTATCCAACCCGCTATATCCTAACTACAGGGTCACGGGGGTCTGCTGGAGCCAATCCCAGCCAACACGGGACGCAAGGCAGGAAACAAACCCTGGGCACCAGTCCACCGCTGGGTGCGCACACACACACCCACACCCACACACCAAGCACACACTAGGGACAATTTAGAATTGCCAATGCACCTAACCTGCATGTCTTTGGATTGTGGGAGGAAACCGGAGCGCCTGGAGGAAACCCATGCAGATACAGGGAGAACAGGGCGGACCCAGGAAGCGAACCCGGGTCTCCTAACTGCGAGGCAGCAGCACTACCCACTGCTCCACCATGCCGCCATATATATATATATCTTGTCACGCTTGGGTTACAAGATTGCACAGAAGACCACTGGATGTTGAAGAAACTCGAATTTTTATTCAAACACTGCAAATAAACATTTATCTTTTAAAACTGTTTCAAACATGCTCCTTGAAAGAGTTTACACCTCCGCTTGTCATTTAAAAGCAACCAAGGATTTCTTCTTCTTCGGAGGAATACGTGCCAGGAGCACCAGAAGTCTGAGAGAGAGAGAGAAGCAGAAAATCAATTTATAACCACAGAAAGAAGTCGGTACAGGCTTTTTGACAAGGCGGAGTAGCGCGCGGAAGGCAGATTACGTGACAGAGCCGGCCAGAAGGAAGAGGAGAAATGTGAAGGTAGTCTGTTTAAGTTTCCTAGGGGTTTCCTAGGGCTTTTTCCAGGGGCGTCTGTATCTTTTTGGGGGTAGGATTAGCTTCGCAGCTCACACCCCCTCCCTCAGCTTTATTCACGTTTCCGTGAATCAAGCGATTCTCCAGACCCGGTTCAAATAGACGTGACAGCACGTCAGCATTTATGTGTTCAGACCCAGGTCGGTGTCTGACTTCAAAACTGTAAGGTTGTAATCCTAAAAACCATCTCATAAGACGGGAGTTTGTATCTTTTTGACGGTATAACCATTGAAGTGGAGCATGATCAGTTACTAATGTGAACTTTCGTCCCCATAAGTAATAGCGTAGTGCCTCTATAGCCCATTTAATTGCTAAACATTCTTTCTCAATAGTTGAATAGTTGCGTTCTCTTGGGAGTAATTTCCTACTCAAGTACGTGATAGGGTGTTCTTCACCCTCAAATACCTGGGAAAGGACCGCTCCTACTCCGAATGCACTAGCGTCTGTTTGTAGAATAAAATCTTTAGAGAAATCAGGATTTCGTAGCACTGGATAAGATGACAAGGCTTTCTTTAAATCTGAAAAGGAACGTTCGCAAAGTTCTGTCCATTTAATAGGTCGGTTTTTCCTTCCTTTAGTAAGCTCTGAAAGAGGAGCAGCTCTATTTGCAAAGTCAGGGATGAATCTTCTGTAGTAACCAGCTAGTCCCAGGAAAGCGCGCACCTGTTTTTGTGTTTTAGGATGTGGGTAAGCAAGCACCTCCTCTATTTTCCTTAGTTGTGGACGAAGTAAACCCCTGCCCATCGAGTAACCTAGATAATGAGTCTCAGACATACCTAGTTTACATTTCTTATGGTTAGCAGTTAATCCAGCTTGTTTCAGGCTATCAAGTACAGCTTGTAGGCGTTGTAAATGTGAATGCCAATCATTGCTGAAAATAACCACATCATCAAGATACGCCCCAGAATATTCAGAATGTGGGCGTAGTATTTGATCCATCATTCGCTGAAAAGTTAAAGGGGCTCCATGAAGACCAAACGGGAGTCTTGTAAATTCATAAAGTCCATCAGGAGTCGTAAATGCTGTTTTCTCACAACTATTAGCCTCAAGAGGCACCTGCCAATAACCTTTTGTTAGGTCTAGTGTGGAAATATAGGTCGCCTGACCCAGTTTTTCCAAGAGCTCGTCCACCCGGGGCATTGGGTAAGCATCGAATTTAGACACCTTATTCAAGCGCCTAAAATCAATACAAAAACGAACCGAACCGTCCGGCTTGGGGACTAACACGACTGGAGAGCACCAGTCACTTTTGCTTTCACGAATTACACCTAGTTCCAGCATCTTCTTGACTTCTTCGCGAACAATATTCCTTCGTGCTTCTGGAATTCGAAATGGACGCATCTGCACCCGAACACCGGCTTCAGTTGTGATTTTATGTTCTGCTAAATTACTGACGCCTGGTAATTCTGAAAAAACATCAGTGTTCTGTTCAATTAAGTTTAATAATTCTGTCTTTTGTTGGTCAGTCAAATCGTTGCCAATGACAACATCAGTCTGAGAAACAGCAGTCAAGGTATTGTGAACCTGTTGTCTGTCGTGCCATTTCTTTAAGAGATTAATGTGCAAAATTTGAAATGGTTTTCGTCGACCAGGAATTCTAACCTTATAATTTACTGGTCCCATACGCTCTTCGATAACTATTGGACCTTGCCATTTAGCTAGGAATTTATGTGGGTCTGACGGTATTAATACTAAAACACGATCGCCTGGTTTGAATTCACGAAGCTGACTGCGTCTATCGTATAGACGTTTTTGTGTTTCCTGTTCTCGTTGTTGATGCTCTACAGCAATAGAAGAAAGTCTGGAAATTCTTTCTTGTAAGGAAACTATTCGCTCTGCAAAACCCTCCCCAAGAGAGGTTGTTTCATGACCTATCCATTCTTCTCGAACAACATGTAGGATGCCTCTTGGGCGCCTGCCAAATAACAGCTCGAAAGGACTCAAACCAGTGGATGCCTGCGGCGATTCTCGAACAGCGAACAAAACAAAAGGCAGGACAGTGTCCCATGTTGTGGGATCATTATGAGCAACTCTTCTGATTATCTGTTTTAAGGTTTTGTTAAACCGTTCAGTCAAGCCATTAGTTTGTGGATGGTAAACGGTGGTGCACAATTTCTTAATAGCGAACCGTTTACATAATTGTTTCATCACACGAGAAGTGAAAGGTGTGCCTTGATCAGTTAAAATTTCCAAAGGAATGCCAATACGGGTGAACATCACAGAGAGAGCCTTGGCTACAGACGAGGAGTTTGCCTTTTTCAAAGCAGTTACTTCTGGATATCGCGTTGCATAATCAACTAACACCAGCAAATACTGGAAACCATTTTTAGTTTTCGGCAAAGGTCCAACAATATCTAAACCCACCCTCTGAAAGGGGACATCCAAAATAGGCATAGGGCAAAGGGGAGCCCTAGGAGGCTTATGAGCAGAGACGATTTGACAGTCAGGGCATGAAGTGCAGAACCGTTCAACATCTTTTCCCATATTTAGCCAATAAAACCGTTTCGATAATCGCTCTCTTATTTTATCAGACCCCAGGTGTCCTCCTAAGATATGAGAGTGAGCCAGCTGTAAAAGAATTTCCCTATGTGCTTCAGGTACTACTAATTGCTCAATAAAGTCTTCCAATAGATGGTCCGAAATCACTCTGAAAATACAACCATCTTTCACCAGAAAGTGTGGTGTTTTTAGGCTCCCGTTATATCGATCTTGGTAATAGGAATCACTGGCAGTGTAAGCCTGATTAAATGCATACTCCAACGAGCTATCAGCACGTTGTAAGCTCACAAAATCCCGCTGATCGCTAGAACTCGGTTTGGGTTCTGAGACATTTACAATTTGAGAGGACGTGCAAGGGTCTTGGTCTT
>NC_041401.2:181468559-181533559 GCF_900747795.2 Erpetoichthys calabaricus
GCTGACTCCGCCTATAAGTCTTGATGCAAACGGAAGGACGAGTCATTAGATGATCAGAGCCTCCCTCACGCAGGATGGAGCTTCAACTTCGAGACCTACCTGTGGGAAAACCCAGCACTTAATCGCTAAGAGGCAATCTGCTTTTGCTTTGTTTATATCATAGGGCGCCTCTTTATTTTGACGGTATGGACAAGCCTTCGACAATTAAGAGGTAGGAGCCCCAACATTCATTCTCCCCAGTCTAACATTTCTCACTCAACCACGATACTTAGACAGATATGAAAGGCGTTATATAAAATAAATAGAACAGACTGAAGAGGAGCTTCTGTCCACAGTCCACCCACACCTTAAATAAGGACAACGCCTAGAGCTACATGGTGCCCTATTGTCAATGTTCGTGTACCATATTAATTTATTCACTCATTTATTTTATATTTTTACAGTATTAATGTAATGCACACTACTGCTGTCATTATATATATTTATATTTATCAATGTTTATAAAAATGTACATCTGTCTGTCTGTCTGTCTGTCTTATCATGCCTACTATACTAATTAAAATATCTATCTATCTATCTATCTATCTATCTATCTATCTATCTATCTATCTATCTATCTATCTATCTATCTATCTATCTATCTATCTATCTATCTATCTATCTATCTATCTATCTATCTATCTATCTATCTATCTATCTATCTATCTATCTGTCTTGTTTGTCTTTGTGTTGAATGACTGGTTGCACCTGAGGGTGATCCGGCTCACAGGATCTTCATTATTGAGGACCCTTGTGGTTGGACCAGGCTAAGCGGACGCCCATGTAACACCTGGCTGTGGCAGATAGATGGCCATTACCGGACTGGATCTATTAAATAGTGCATTTTCTATCTATCTATCTATCTATCTATCTATCTATCTATCTATCTATCTATCTATCTATCTATCTATCTATCTATCTATCTATCTATCTATCTATCTATCTATCTATCTATCTATCTATCTATCTATCTATCTATCTATCTATCTATCTATCTATCTATAATACAATACAGTTTATTTTTTGTATAGCCCAAAATCACACAAGGAGTGCTGCAATGGGCTTTAACAGGCCCTGCCTCTTGACAGCCCCCCAGCCTTAACTCTCTAAGAAGACAAGGAAAAACTCCCAAAAAAAAAACTTGTAGGGAAGAAATGGAAGAAACCTTTGGAAAGGCAGTACAAAGAGAGACCCCTTTCCAGGGGCATGCAGTGGGTGTCAAAGAGAAGGGGGTCAATACAATACAATACACAGAACAGAACACAAGTAATCCTCAATACAGTTTAATAGTAAAATAGAAGTATTACATGTACAGAGCAGAATTTAACAGTAGATGATATCACATAATACAATTTGGATTTGTTCAGAGTCCTGGTGACCTTGGCCATCAAGCTGCCTCCCCCTATTGGCCATTCCACAGCTGAGATAGCGCTGGGCCAGCCAATCCAATGAAAGGACCCCTCTACCTAATGATTCCTGTATTCCCCCATCAGGGATGACTTTTTCTTAGGCAGGCAAAACAACTTGACAGGTGGGCTGTGGCACCAAGTGCCACATTTGTGTACCGAGAGGCGAAACAGAGTAGCAGAGGGTTAGTAACAAATTATAACAATCATGTTACTTATGTTTTAGTGCTAATGACTAACAACAGAGATGCAGTCCGTGCAGTTAATCAGCAGCTCTGGTCAAGATAAATGGTCACTCCAGACAGACTGTACAATCATCTTGGTAGAGGCGGTGTGTCTGGAGACTGATGTTCCATGATGACCACCGTCTCAGGACATGGTCCAGTGGTATGAGCCCAGCTGCTCACCTGAGGTAGCCCAGCACCTCACAGTACTTCCCTTGAACACCAGGACATAATAAAGAGATAATAAAGTTCATCCTCTGGTCTTCATGTCAGTTTTCCAATGAACTGTGAACGAGTGCAGCGGCTCACCCAGCAGCACTAACGCTGTACGGCTTGCTCTCCCTCCCGCTGGCGGAGCGGTTTATTAACAGACAAATGAAGTGAGTGCAGATTTTTTTATTCATGCTGTGCTCGTTGACAAAAATGAAACATGCTCAATGAGTTTCATAAAACAGCCCCATGCATGTTTTATGAGAACTGGGCTAATTGTAATAATAATGAGGATCATCATCATTTTAAAGAACATTTCTGTTTACTGTAATTCAGCAATTGTAAAGGCCACACTAACAATCTATTTGTTTAGGCGAGCTAATGAGGTGATTAGATAGGAGGTGGCAGTGCTAGAATTAGGCTTCAGACTCGAAGGTTGCTCAAATCCCTCTGTTGGGAGAAGTGGGCCGGAGGGATGGGCTGCAAGAGCACTGACTATTAAAGATGTCTGGTACAGCAAATCCTCAGGAGAGCTGAAAAGGGAAAAAGGGGCTGAAGGGATCAAGAAAGGGAAACACCCAGTAAAGGTAAGCTAGAGAATCACTTAAACAGTTCTGATTCCATGGAGTGCAAGTGCTGCTTCTACAACAGCGCCCTGGGTCAAAAATCCTGGTCCACAGACAAGAGTATCTACAGTAGAGACAACAAGGATATCATCTATTCACCCTAAATGTCTAAAGACCTGAGAGGATGACTTCTTGCTAACCAATTTTAGAGAAATATGAACCTTGTGAGGCACATCTCTTCATTAGGAGACTGACTTAGAGGGGCTGACAGACAGACTGAAGAACATGAGACATTGTGTCACAGAAAAGAAAAAATATAAAGGCACTATATCATAGATAGATAGATAGATAGATAGATAGATAGATAGATAGATAGATAGATAGATAGATAGATAGATAGATAGATAGATAGATAGATAGATATTTTAATTAGTATTGTAGGCAGCATAAGACAGACAGACAGACAGACAGACAGACAGACAGACAGACAGACAGACAGACAGACAGATAGACAGACAGATAGATAGATAGATAGATAGATAGATAGATAGATAGATATTTTAATTAGTATTGTAGACAGACAGACAGACACAGACAGACAGACAGACAGACAGACAGACAGACAGACAGACAGACAGACAGATAGATAGATAGATAGATAGATAGATAGATAGATAGATAGATAGATAGATAGATAGATAGATGTGAAAGGCACTATATAATAGATAGATAGATAGATAGATAGATAGATAGATAGATAGATAGATAGATAGATAGATAGATAGATATTTTAATTAGTATTGTAGACAGACAGACAGACAGACAGACAGACAGACAGACAGACAGACAGACAGATAGATAGATAGATAGATAGATGTGAAAGGCACTATATAATAGATAGATAGATAGATAGATAGATAGATAGATAGATAGATAGATAGATAGATAGATAGATAGATAGATAGATAGATATTTTAATTAGTATTGTAGACAGACAGACAGACAGACAGACAGACAGACAGACAGACAGACAGATAGATAGATAGATAGATAGATAGATAGATAGATAGATAGATAGATAGATAGATAGATAGATAGATAGATGTGGTGGGTTGGCACCCTGCCCGGGATTGGTTCCTCCCTTGTGCCCTGTGTTGGCTGGGATTGGCTCCAGCAGACCCCCGTGACCCTGTGTTCGGATTCAGCAGGTTGGTAAATAGATAGATAGATAGATAGATAGATAGATAGATAGATAGATAGATAGATAGATAGATAGATAGATAGATAGATAGATAGATGTGAAAGGCACTATATAATAGATAGATAGATAGATAGATAGATAGATAGATAGATAGATAGATAGATAGATAGATAGATAGATAGATAGATAGACTAGATAGATAGATAGAAAGATAGATATATAGATAGATAGATAGATAGATAGATAGATAGATAGATAGATAGATAGATAGATAGATAGATAGATAGATAGATAGATAGATAGATAGATAGATAGATAGATAGATAGATAGATAGATCTTATTTTAAACCTGATTAATTCAGTGTTAGAGTAATGGAGACAACGTCTTATCCCAGCAGCCAGGGGTGAGCCCAGAATGGTCGGCCTGCCCACTGAGGGGCTCTTTTCAGCCCCCACCCAGGCTTATCCAGTTTAGTGTTACCAGCCATAGTAAATATTCAACATTCAGATGTAGAAGTAAACTGGGATCCTCAGAGAATATCAGGAAGAATTTGTGGAAAATATGAACCCAGATGTTCAGAATTGCATTTGTCTTTTCTTATTTTTAAGTCCTCCGTTTATTGGAGAGTAGAAGTAAAAAAACATCCGTGTGTGCTGAAGTGTAGACTTGGGCATTGTACGGCATGACATTGGAGGAAATGAAGCGGCACAAAAGTTATTACTGAGTAAAGAAATGCTTTTCCCGTGTTTTGTTAATTAGAAAGAGAAACAGCACCTGTGCTTTATCTTTTTGCTGCCACCCTGATAATTATGTTTTATTATAGCAATTTATTTTGTTGTTGGGTTGGTGTGTGGGGGGGGGGGGGGGCCCTGAGGAAGGTGTGGATGTGCTGATTCCATTGGTGTCAACCTGGCAGCCAAAGCTCGGATTATTTGATTGGCTAATTCCCACTGACTGTCCCTTCATATGCAAATTTATGCATAGAACCCATGCGTCCCCAAAAAAAATATATTAAAGTCCACAGTGTTATTAAAGAAGTGGAATCGCTGGAGGGAGGGTGTAAATTAATTAGCTCAGAGTTGTATGCCATTCTGTTTGTCGCATGCACGCAGATTTTAAATGAGTCGCTTTGCTGCCACATTTGTTTCAGTGCCAAGCTCACCTTGAGCGGGCCTGTCAGAGCTGTTTTTGATGGGCGGCATTGGAAGTGCCAGTCTGTTGCTAGAGTGCGTAATACATTTTAGCAATATTAGAGTCAGCCTCCCACCTGATTAGACCACTTACACCCACACTATCCATGCCCCAATTGCACAGCGCTATTCTATTTCATAGAAGAGATACAGGAGTTGCTTGGCAAAATATGGCAAGAGACGCACGTGAGCCTATATGATGAAGCGAGTTCAGAAAGTGCAGCGGTAGATCAGTCACTTTGCATCAGAGTTGTTTTTGAACCCCAATAACACTTCACTATGCTAATAAGTCACGTCGACATGTTTGCCATCACAGCTCTCATATGGGGGGTCAGAGTAGCACCACAGTGAGAACTTCTTCATTCTCACACTTAAAAGGCGTGAGTTCAGCTCCTCACATGTTTGTCCTGTGTCTGTGGTGGGCTGCGTCCATGTGCTCCAGAAGGTATGTGGACCTTCATGTGAAAAAGTAAGTGCCCCCCTTCAGCTGTATTCGGGATGTCATTAATAGTCACCAGCACAAAAAATATGCATTCATAACAAGATAAGTTTAATTCAGCAGAAAATACCACAGCATGACAAAGGCTGGTGTAAAAATGTGTCATGTTTCAGACAGCATTTTGTCCCCGGGTAGGGTTCAAAGTCATGTCTCTTGTCTGTTTTGTGTCATTTTATGCCATTTGTTTATAGTAACGTTTCTTTTGTTTGTTATGTGCATTATCCTTTGTGTTTGCTTGTAACTAAACAATGCCTTGGTTATGCCCTATGTCAGTGGTTCCCAAAGTGTGTGCCACGGCGCCCTGGGGAGCTGCAGTTTCCTAACAAGGGTGCCACGAAATATTACAAAATTTTCATCATTTTATTTCCATTTTCAATTCAATGTTATAGCAGACCTGATGCAAACCAGTAACTCGCTTAGTAATACCTGTTTGCGGAATCCTCTACAAATGGTTACTAGATGGCGCTCTACAATAATTAAGCTTCTCTATTGTTTTAGTAGTTTGTCGAACTTTCTCCGTATTTTGTGTCCATATATAAATAGCTGTCGGTTTTGCGTGGCCTTAGTGTTGAATTCGTTTTCGGAGATTGTATCAACCGTATATTGCTGTGATTAAGTCAAGTGAGGTTTTTGAAGTATTTCTTCTCTTATGTGTTTTTAAAAATGGATAGTTTTTTACTAAACAGTAATAAGCGTTGTGAGAGTGAAAATAAATAGGGCACACCGTCAACCAGAGTGTGAAGAAGCACAACCATCGAAAATATAATGACAGTTATTTGGACTTTGGTTTTACGTTGACGGAAGTCAATGGTGGCAGTGTGTACTGTCTATGAAAGTCATTCAGTAAGTCATTATCCAACCCACTATATCCTAACACAGGGTCACGGGGGTCTGCTGGAGCCAATCCCAGCCAACACAGGGCGCAAGGCAAGAACAAACCCCGGGCAGGGCGCCAACCCACCGCAGGGCACACACACCAAGCACACACTAGGGACAATTTAAGATCACCAATGCACCTAACCTGCATGTCTTTGGACTGTGGGAGCAAACCCACACAGACACGGGGAGAACATGCAAACTCCACGCAGGGAGGACCCGGGAAGTGAACCCAGGTCCCCAGGTCTCCCAACTGTGAGGCAGCAGCGCCACCACTGCGCCACTATGCCGTCCGTCTATGAAAGTTGAAACGGCATTTAGAAACCAATCATCCTAGCATGGTTAGTAAATCTCATGACTACTTTACCAGAAAGTTCAAAGAGTTAAATCAACAAAAAGGTTGTTTTAATAAGCAGGCATCAATACCACGCAATGCACTGCTAGCATCTTACAAGGTGGCACATCGAATGGTGCTGACTTCTCTCATTCATGCTGGCTGGCTGGCTGGCTTGTCCTTTTGATTTCACTCCAGTGCCGTGCTCTCGCTCTCCAAGCCGTTTTCCTTTCCTTTTTTTCCCCTCTCCTTCTGTGCCGGCCTGTTCGTATATGGCACTGTGGGCGCAGCATCTCAATCGTGTTCAATGATCTTAAATTCATGTTTTATTTATTTTTACTTAACCCTTTAATTAAAAAAAAATGATTGGCTATTTCGTAAATTAGAATTTGGCCTTGGTGTTGTGTGCCTTGGGAAAACCTGGATTCAGCAAGGGCGCCGAGAATCGAAAAAGTTTAGGAACCACTAGCCTATGTGGTTTGTGGGTGGTTCCCCAAGAGGCAGGGCCACCTGTCAATCACTGCCAGGAACTACTGTGATTTGTAGGTGGTTCCCCAAGAGGCGGGGCCAACTGTCAATCACTGCCATTTACTACTGTATTTTGTGGGTGGTTCCCAAAGAGGCGGGGCCACCTGCCAATCACTGTCAGGAACTACTGTGGTTTGTGGGTGGTTCCCCAATAGGCGGGGCCACCTGCCAATCACTGTCAGGAACTACTGTGATTTGTAGGTGGTTCCCCAAGAGGCGGGGCCACCTGCCAATCACTGTCAGGAACTACTGTGTTTTTGTGGGTGGTTCCCCAAGAAGCTGGGCCACCTGTCAATCAATACCAGGAACTACTGTGTTTTGTGGGTGGCTCCCCAAGAGGCGCGGCCACCTGTCAATCACTGCCAGGGACTACTGTGATTTGTGGGTGTTTCCCAAGAGGTGGGGTCACCTGCCAATCACTGCCAGGAACTACTGTGGTTTGTGGGTGGTTCCCCAAGAGGTGGGGCCACCTGCCAATCACCACCACCACCATTTAAACTGGATGGCGCTAGGGAGAGTAGTGTTTACGGGTGTATTGCTGTACCTTCAATTGTTTTTTGTGACTTCCTGGATTTTTTGAACCTGTGCTCTGTTTTCAACTTCACTTTGGGTTGGTGTATTGAGACTGTGTCTGAACACCTCAGAATTAATTCGGCTGCTTCTGTCCTGTGTCACATCATCAATAAACACTAGTGTCCCAGTGCCACTGGCAGCCATGCACGCCCAAGCCATCACACTGCCTCCACCATGTTTTACAGATGATGTGGTATGCTTTGGATAATGAGCTGTTCCACGCCTTCTCCATACTTTTTTCTTGCCATCATTCTGGTAGAGGTTGATCTTGGTTTCATCTGTCCAAAGAATGTGTTTCCAGAACTGTGCTGGCTTTTTTAGATGTTCTTTAGCAAAGTCCAATCTAGCCTTTCTATTCTTGAGGCTTATGAGTGTCTTGCACCTTGCAGCTCACCCTCTGTATTTACTTTCATGCAGTCTTCCCTTTATGGTAGACTTGGATATCGATACGCCTACCCTCTGGAGAGTGTTGTTCACTTGGCTGGCTGTTATTAAGGGGTTTCTCTTCACCATGGAAATGATTCTGCGATCATCCACCACTGTTCTCTTCCATGGATGTCCAGGTGTTTTTGCGTTGCTGAGTTCACCAGTGCTTGCTTTCTTTCTCAGGATGTACCAAACTGTAGATTTTGCCACTCGTAATATTGTAGCAATTTCTCAGATGGGTTTTTTCTGTTTTCGCAGCTTAAGGATGGCTTCTTTCACCTGCATGGAGAGCTCCTTTGACCGCATGTTGTCTGTTCACAGCAAAATCTTCCACATGCAAGCACCACACCTCAAGTCAACTCCAGGCCTTTTATCTGCTTAATTGATAATGACATAATGACGGACTTGCCCACACCTGCCCATGAAATAGCCTTTGAGTCAATTGTCCAATTACTTTTGAGGCCCTGAAATGAAGGGATTGTGTTAAAAAAATGCTTTAGTTGCCTCACATTTTTATGCAATCGTTTTGTTCACCCCACTGAATTAAAGCTGAAAGTCTGCACTTCAACTGCATCGGAGTTGTTTCATTTAAAATTCATTGTGGTAATGTGCAGAACCAAAATTAGAAAAACGTTGTCTCAGTCCAAATATTTATGGACCTAACTGTATATAGATAACATATGAATAGAGGGTATAGTTACCAGTGTCGATTGGTGAAATTCACAGTGACTAGGCCAAGTTCACCGGTGACCAAGTTTGCTGAATTTTCTCTTGGAGATCTATCTATCTATCTATCTATCTATCTATCTATCTATCTATCTATCTATCTATCTATCTATCTATCTATCTATCTATCTATCTATCTATCTATCTATCTATCTATCTATCTATCTATCTATCTATCTATCTATCTATCTATCTATCTATCTATCTATCTATCTATCTATCTATCTATCTATCTATCTATTAGAGCCTCCTCCTCTCATCTCTGCTCCATCCACGAGCCGTTAGCTGCCGGCTCATTCCAAGTTCAGCACATTTGTGGTTGCCTCCTGTTCATTTAATTTTGTTAAGGCGTGCGGGTTTGTGAACCTGAAGCCCCCCTAGCCTGCCTTCCCACCCGCTCCCCCCATTTATTTTTTTTCTGTGTGTTTTGTATTCCAGGCCACAGCACATTGTTAATCACACTCAGTGGAATGCAGAGCTCCAATCTGAGCAGCGTTATCTTGTCCCGATAATACAGAAGACTGGTTCTCCAATTGCTAGATAAAGCTGCCAGCCGAAGATAACCCTGATTGGCGTTGCCGGCAGCTGTGGACTGTGCTAATAAATTAAAGAGCCCTGTCTAAATTCAGGGGTAGCTCTTTATTATAAGAGGCTAACTCAATGAGAGTCAGTAGATCACAAGTTGTGCCAAATGCAGGTTTTTCTGAGCTGCCAATATTTTATATTAAAGTCAATGCATGCCAGCACAGAAGCTTTGCCCCACTGACCTCATGGTATCTGCATGCCAGTCATCAACATTCAATGCCCATCTCCTCATATTTGGGACATTGTAACGAATCAATACTGCATCCCAATAGGCAGACAATTTCAAGTCCCCACACCCCCCCTCGATGTCCACTCCATCCCCTGATTCCCAGCAGGGTGCCCACTAAACACAGTTTACTGCTGATAGGCACATTGGGCTCGAGCTCCTTGAGCAAATATATTCTTTTCATTTACGCTTTGGCAGGACTGACAGGCTGGGTCAGAAAATAAAGCGAGAGGAAATAATCAGCACGCCGTTTGTTACTGGGAGCAGAAATAATTATCATTTGTTTCTGTAAGAGATTAAACTGGACCCCTTTGCCCTCTTCTTTTTTCCAGCTGGAGATCTGCACAATCTGGCCAAACAGCGAGAGCACGTTGATAGCTTTCTTGAATTTTTAATATTCAAAGCTAATTACCAGCAAAGCAAGTGAGTAATGGGAAGTCATTTTTTCCCCTGATGACAGTGCAAATCCACAGACGCATATCCATGCCGTGGTCCTCATATAGCGCCTCTTCTTCTGTCATAAGGTGCTTCGTGTAATTCAGCAAAGGACATTACAATGAATTTCCTTACGAGACATTATTTTTTTTTTCCTTTGTTGCTACGCCTATTAATTTGTTCATTAGGCCTGAGGAGATGTGGACCAGTGGTTAAGGCAGAGCTCAGACTGAAGAAATATGAAAACAGACAACCTCAATCAAATATGCCATTTCTGTCTGGGGGGGAGGGGGGGGGGAGAAAGCCCACCCTTGGCTCTAATAGCTGGTGTTGCTCCCCCCAAAGTCGGGCTTTCCTTCTTACTGTCTAGCAGTCTCTGACATCAACTAAGAGAAAGTTTCTCCCCATTCCTCCATGCAACTATGTGGTGTTTGAGAGGTGTCTTAACTACAAATCCCACCACAGCATCTCAATCCAGGCTTTGATTTATCCATCCCAGAACCCTCCATTTCTTTTTTTTCCCAGCCATTTCTTACATCCTTAGTGTGATTGTCATGTTGCAATGTTCATTTTCAGTTGATCTTCAATCTTCTGACAGATGGTCTAATATTATTCTCAAGCACCTTCTGGTCCAATGAAGACTTCTACAATGGTGTGTTGCCTGAGCCATGATGGAGAAAAGCAGCTCTGAAGCAGAACATTCCTACCACCAGATCTCACAGCTGTTAGCAGGTTCTTCTGGTCAAAGGGGGTCATTGGTTTCTTGTTAAATGTGAATTCTACTACTGTGGCCAAAACAAAAAAATCTATCTGTGACTCATCTGCAGTGTTGGACCTCCATTTGTAGGGCCCTGCAGCTTGAACTGTTATGGGCCTCACTTTGCAACCAGTCTGGGTAGCCACTCTTGTCTTCTTTGGTTCAGCTTCAGGATCATCTCAAAAATTTCAATCTGTTTGAAAAATTTCAATCTGGTTTCCAAACTTCTCACAGTACAGAGATAGCCCTGGTTAGAGTCACCAATGACCTCCTGATGGCTGCTGACCAGGGCTCTCCATCACTCCTTATCCTCATGGACCTCACATATGGTAGATCATAATATTCTCCTTCATCGTCTTCACTATATAATTGGTCTTTCTGGCACTGCTTTTGAGTGGTTTGACTCCTATCTTACAGATAGGGCTGAGTATGTGGCCTTGGAGGATGCAAAATCTCATACCCACACTGTCACCTGTGGGGTCCCACAAGGAACCCTCTTTAATATCTATATGTTACACCTGGGTCACATCATCCGCAAGCATGGAGTTTCATTCCATTGCAATGCCAATGATATGCAGCTATATGTGAGACTGGATTCGATTTCTCGTACATCTCCATCAACTCTTTCCTCTTGCTTGGATGAGATTGAGGCCTGGATGTCCAAGAACTTCCTCAAACTGAACAACATCAAAACTGAAGCTCTTTTAATTGGCACCCCCCCATCAGCTTCGTTCCTCTGTAAATTGTATTTCCTTTTCTGACCGTACCATTACCCTCTACCCTTCTGTTACAAATTTGGGTGTCAAGTTAGACTCCCATCTGTCATTTGATACACATGTCCATCACCTTTGTAAAACTGCATTCCTTCATCTCCGAAACATATCCAAACTCCGACCCTACCTCTCCCTCTGTGATGCTGACAAGCTGGTTCATGCCTTTGTCTCCTCCAGGCTGGGCTATTGTAATGTACTCCTCATCAGGATACCCAACAAGAGCCTTCAAAAGCTCCAACAAATCCGAATTAGTGCTGCAAGAATCCTAATGAGGGTGCAGAAATATGAACACATTTCACCAATCCTTTGGTCACTTCATTGGCTCCCTATCCATCTCCGTATCGAATACAAACTCTGTTTGTTCACTCACCAGTGTATCCATGGAAATGCTCCACAATATCTCAAGGAACTCTTTATACTACAATCCACTGCAAGAAACCTCCGTTTTGCAAATACCTACCGCCTTCGCCCCCCTGTGACCAAACTTCATACAAATGGGTGACCGAGCCTTTGCAGCCGCTACTCCACGGCTCTGGAATGGCCTACCAGAGAACCTGAGAACGCAGCAGACAGTGGTAAGACCTGCAATGATGTAAGGAGCTGAGGTCTGGGCATTAAAAGGAGTGCAGGAGAAGAAATTAGATACAGCAGAAATACAAATGTTGAGAAGTTACAAAGAGAGACGGAGTAAGAAATGAGACCATCAGAGGTACAACAAAAGTGAGAGAGACATTGAAGAAAGTACAGGAAGTGGTGTGGACATGTGAAGAGGAGAGACAAGGAATATATGGGCAAAAGACTGATGTGAATGAAAGTCCAGGGGAGCAGAAAGTGATGGAGGCCAAAGCAGAGGTGGATGGATAAAGTATTAGTAGATCTGAAGGAATAGGACTTGACTGAAGAGGAGGTGCAGGACCGAACTGTTTGGAGAAGGCTGATCAAGCACATCACCCCTCACATAGAAGAGAGAAAAGATGAAGAGAAAGAAAAAGAAGTATAAAAAATGTCCTGTGCTTTAAAGTTATCAAGTTATGGGGGGTGTGGTCGGGCGTTAGAAGGACAAACTGGAATCTGACATAATTTTGGGACGCCAACCGGGCCGTCTCTTTTATTTGACACCAGACGAAGTGAACAAGAAAAAAAATAGAAACAAAAAAACGTACAAATGTGCTGGGGTTGCTCCTACTCGGGTGTCAGTCTTCCAAAATGGACCTCCTCTCTTTAGGCTGCCCATCCTTTATGGCAAAACCCCTGGAAAGGGGCAGGACTAGGTGCCCTTATTGGGCGGTCTCTCTGAGCTGTGAGAGAAGAAGAGAAACAGGATAAAGTCAGCGGTAGCCCACCCTCTCGTCTCAGTGGGTTATTATGCACCTTTACCAAGCTCATAGAGGAGTCCTCCAATGCCCATGCTTGATGGAGGATAAAAAAGCTCTCCAGGATTAGGGGCCCTGAAGCTTAACCTTCATTAGTTTCATGGAGGATCCACCACTGCTCAGCTGTCCAGAGCATCCCATTCCATATAAGTCCTGTTTTTTCCCTAGGTGTTAATGGCCAACTTTTAATCATTCCCTGTTGTTCTTTTTGTTTCCTCCTGCCATGTACTGTAGATCTAATTTGCGCAGACTCTCTCTAATGACTCTATACTAGAGACTAAAGATCCCTGGAGGTCCTGTAATGAAATTCTGAGGTTCTTAGAGAGGTCTTGCAGCATTTTGAATTCTGCACTTGGATGTTTCACAGTGGAAAGGTTTTGGGGTGACCCTACCCTAATTTTTTTACGTAGACCCAGTGTTATGTCCTACACCCCAACTCTTGTTCTCATATTCTCGTTCACACCTGGTCTTGAAGAATACACAGGCCACACCACTTCCACCTGGGACTATGGATCCAGGACATCCAGAATGGACTGCAATTGTGCTTCACCTCTCCTATTGGAGGACTTCTCCTCTTTTCTCTATACGCTATATGGGAACTTCCTTCAGGATGTTGCATTTTGCTCTCTGGTGTTTTATAGTGGAAAGGTCTGGTGTGACCCAATCCTAACCATTGTTATGTAGAACACAGAGGTATGTCCTACACCCCAACTCTTGTTCTCTTCTCCTTTGCATGAATTTGGCCCTGAAGAATACACAGGCCACAGCCACAATACACTTGAACCTGGGACTGAATGACTTCACCCCTCCTATTACATCTCCTCTTTTCTATGTACCCCAGATGGAAAGGTGGACCAACAAGGCAAGCTAGGGGATGCAGACAATAAACTTTTATTCAATTATTACAGTCTTTGCCTTTCTGAAATATCATATTGTGGCCCTATGCTAGC
Source organism: Erpetoichthys calabaricus (assembly GCF_900747795.2). Classification (NCBI taxonomy): domain Eukaryota; kingdom Metazoa; phylum Chordata; class Cladistia; order Polypteriformes; family Polypteridae; genus Erpetoichthys; species Erpetoichthys calabaricus. The sequence goes on from NC_041401.2 coordinate 181,482,458, forward strand.
TGGGATCAGCTTCAGCCCCCAGCGTGACCCTGGTCTGGATTAAGTGGGTTAGAAAATGACATGACAAATATTCTTAATGTGTCCAAAGCAGAAGTTAAAGAAAATAAAAGTACAAGGGTGTGGCAAATCACCAAAAAAGACAACCTGGCTATTTGAGGAGCCATCATAGACGATTCAGACCGACACACCCAGCGTGTGCAGCCTTCAGTCTCTTATGGCATGGGTCTTCTTGGTGACTGGGCCCATTTTGGCTCTCCTTGTGAGGTCCTTGTGCCCACCACATACCTCACAGTGGTCTATCCATGTGGCATCAAGTAGTTGTACAGAGAAGGCACCAGGGTGAGTGAGAGAGAGAGACACAGACAGGATAGATTAAATGAGTTCCATGATGGGTCAATGGACAAATATGTTTCTACTAGATGGCCTGGTCCACGATAAATCATAGACTAGTGGTCTAGAGCTTACATCTTAGTTTAGTAGCTTCATCTCATTGGAATGAATTCAACAGAGCAGAACTGCAGTCCTCCATACCTACGGCGTCACTGACGTCACACTCACTTGATGTCACTCAATGACATCATTGCCAACATGTCCATTCCAAAACGTTTGTCATGTGTACCAAAGAAATGCACCTAATAAAGGAAATCTTAAATAGATAAAATTATAAGGGAAAAATGGAATAACAGAGTAAGTACTAATCCCATTGGAGCCAACTGATTGTCACACAAAGAGAAGAAGCTGATGGTGGCCAATGGGGTCTCAAACTCAGGTCCTGGGGTGCCAGTGTGTCCTCTTTATAGCTTCCAATGGAATGTGTCCTTTATTTACACAATTTATTTCTTTCCTCTTTTTACTTTATCTATCAGGGCAGATATTCAGAATGCTTCATGGACTCAAATTAGATTAGTACACCCACCATCGTTCTTTTTCAATTTCCCTTTGTTTTTTCTATTTCATTTTTTCTTTACTAAGTTATGGTGTCATTTTGTCTGTTGCCTCAATTTTTCAATATTTTGAAAAGAATTCTGAACAGCAGCGATAATATTTGGAATGAAAAACGTGATGCATTTTACTACTATATGAATTACAAAATATATTTGAATAGATGGTACGTCGTAAATGTTAATGCTGAATATGAGAAGCCCAGCAGTGTGTAACTCTAACAGTAATCAGCTTATATTATATTATATTATATTATATTATATTATATTATATTATATTATATTATATTATATTATATTATATTATATTATATTATATTATATTATGGGCGGCACGATGGCGCAGTGGGTAGCGCTGCAGCCTCGCAGTTGAGAGACCTGGGGACCTGGGTTCGCTTCCCGGGTCCTCCCTGCGTGGAGTTTGCATGTTCTCCCCGTGTCTGCGTGGGTTTCCTCCAGGCACTCCGGTTTCCTCCCACAGTCCAAAGACATGCAGGTTAGGTGGATTGGTGATTCTAAATTGGCCCTGGTGTGTGGGTATGTTTGTGTGTGTCCTGCGGTGGGTTGGCACCCTGTCTGGGATTGGTTCCTGCCTTGTGCCCTGTGTTGGCTGGGATTGGCTCCAGCAGACCCCCGTGACCCTGTGTTCAGATTCAGCGGGTTGGAATATGGATGGATGGATATTATATTATATTATATTTATAACAATCACAAAGATTACCCATACTAGAAACATCAGGGAGAAGACAAACAGGGCCATTTTCAAGTTGCCAATTAATTAACATGTCCGTATGTTTTGTCTTACAGAATCCTGAGTGACTTTTTTGTCCCTAGCAACTCTTTATTGTGCAGACCTTAATAAAATGTCTTAAGTGCAACACTTTCATTCTTCATATGTCACCCTACCTTTCATACCTATTCCCTCAGTCAATTGGATTGAGTAAAGGAACGAGCAGCAGAAAGAGCTACACTTTTGACTATGTGTTATCGGTTTATTATAACAAGTGCCAAACAATCAAATAGAATGTGGCTTTGCAAACCAAAACTATACAAAACTGATAATGCTAGATGTACAGTTTCAGGTGGCCCAGTTCCATATATTTAAATTTGGATCTTCCTGATCAGCTCATCTGCAGAGGCCCAGGCAGCCTGCCTGTCTCAATATGGTTGCTGAGATGCTGAGACAGACTCGTCTTCTGTTCATGGAGGAATGGCGTGAGAGAGAGGTAGTTGTCACTTCATGGCAAGATGATGAGAAAGAGAGAGAAAGGCGGAGTGACTGACTTATACCATTCCTATCATAAATCCTGAATAAAACAGGTGCTAGTTACTTCTGTGCTTCATCCAATTCTGTTCCACATGACTGGATCAATAAGACGTCATGGGACAGAACCGCCAATTCTAAGCATCCACATTATAGTCAGCTAGACCAGCTTCAAACCAACTAGGCAATTTGTGGACTTCCTACAGGAGATGGATTATAACAAACAGTTGAGTCATGAACCTGTCCCAGATAGTGTTAGCTCCTCATCAATGAAACTCTGGGGGTAGAAAACTGCTTGGTCCAGCTTCCTGACACTTTCACATCTTAATACATAATTTGCCAGCCTCCTCACTCACTCACTCACTCACTCACTCACTCACTCACTCACTCACTCACTCACTCACTCACTCACTCACTCACTCACTCACTCACTCACTCACTCACTCACTCACTCACTCACTCACTCACTCACATCTGTCCGAAGCCGAATGCGCAGTCGCCTTCTGCACAGCTGCCCGAAAAACCTTACAAGACCAACATCGTGGCAGGCGGCGGATTTACGGCCACGAAAATTCAAAGAGAAAGGCGACTTCGACCAACATCCAACCCCAACATCGTGGCAGGCGGCGGATTTATGGGCGCAAAAATTCAAAGAGAAAGGCGACTTCGATTAAAGCTCTAGAGGCCTGAAAGGCGATTTCGACTACAGCTCGAGGCCTAATTACGCATTCTGATTCAATTATGCATTCATTCAATACACCTATATCAGGTTTGTGGTGCTTATACTTATTACTATTCCACTCGTGCCTGTTTCATCTTACGTTGTCGAAACGGGCTCTTTGTCTAGTCATAAATAAAGACATACAGAGTATTTATCAACGTACATGCTGCATTTTACACTCCACTACACCATTTTTAGGAATACGGGAGCAAAATCAGAGTACTTGACAAAAACTGATACAGAAACCCAGAGAATACGCAGACTCAATGCAGACAGTGAACTCACCATGGGATCCAACCTTAGGATAATAGATCTGTGTGGTGTTATCACTAATTACTGCACCATTTTATTATTATATTATATTATATTATATTATATTATATTATATTATATTATATTATATTGCTGCTCCGCAGAGTGCTCAACACCCCTGCTGTTCTGCAATCAGTGCTTGCCATCAACGCACAGTGCTGCAATATTATACAGTATATGGGATACTAAACAGGCACATGTATTGAATTTCCAAATATATGAAGTCAAATTCTGTAAACATAAAGTCAGTATGTAAATGGTTTGAGTGGAGGGAATGCACTCAAATTATCTCAAAGCAGGATCCTTCAAGACACCATTTCAAAAATCTCATATATAGGTTTGGAACTGACTACATACATACCTAATTTAGGCCTATACATTGAGTTGATATATTCAGATGCTGACTTCATGTGCCAAATTGGACTTTTTATATCCAGAACTTGACTTTATACGTTTAGAAATTCAATATATCTGGCACTCTATAATGACATTATTTTATATTGTGTTTGGGGTGTTAAAGCTATTCATTGTTAAGTGAAGCTGCCTTACAGCATAGGAGATGAAGTATAAATCTCAGTCTGTGTGAAATTTGTATTTTATCGGCATGTCTGTGGATATGGGGGGGTTGGTGGGGGGATAGTTCTCATCATACTCCAGTTCTCTGCTTAAATTTGAAAAGGGCAAGTTACATCAGGTTGATAGACATTTTCACATAGTGCAGTGTGCTCTTCAATGGACTGGCACCCATTCAGCCATACACTTGATGTTGCCAGAATAGGGTCTGGTTTGAGAATCTAACCTATTCTAATCTACTCTGAATCTCTGATAGTGAAAGCATTCATCCATCCATCCATCCTCATATCCAGAGTAGGGTCATGGATGAAGCTGGGGTCCAGATCCCTGCAGTCCTCAGGCACAAGGGATGAGTGAGTCCATCACAGGGTGAACACACACACACACACACACACACACATATATTATATTACTAGCTGTCCCCCATAGCTCTGTCCATGTAGTAGTGAAACAGGACAAACTTTAAAAATCATTAAAAAAAATGTAATTCTGGCCAAGTGGAAGGTAGGTATGCTCCAACATCAAATGTTGGCACTGTATCTGTTCGTGTTCAGCTCTGACAAGAGAGCGTCCCCCAAATGGGGAGAAGAACACGTGGCCATGATATCTCTGGCAATCAGCAGCTACCTTCTAAAACACACGTAGCTCTGATCTCTCTCTCTCTCAGAAATGTCAAACGTTACTCCTTAACAATCTGTAGATGATAATGTCTGCTGAACAACGCTTGGCATTAAACTTGGCGATATGAGGCTTGCATGCAGCTGCTTAGCAATGGAAACCTATTCCATGGAGCTTCCACCGCAGAGTTTTAGTGCTTATCTGCATCAGGAGTGGGCAGGAGGAGGAGTATATGAACCTCATCAAGGACTTTGTTAAATGGTGCGACTCAAACCACCTACACCTGAACACCAGCAAAACCAAGGAGCTGGTGGTGGATTTTAGGAGGACCAGGCCCCTCATGGACCCCGTGATCATCAGAGGTGACTATGTGCAGATGGTGCAGACCTTTAAATATCTGGGAGTGCACCTGGATGATAAATTGGACTGGACTGCCAATACTGATGCTCTGTGCAAGAGAGGACAGAGCCGTCTATACTTCATTAGAAGGCTGGCGTCCTTCAACATCTGCAATAAGATGCTGCAGATGTTCTATCAGACAGTTGTGGCGAGCGCCCTCTTCTATGCGGTGGTGTGCTGGGGAGGCAACATAAAGAAGAAGGACGCCTCACACCTGGACAAACTGGTGAGGAAGGCAGGCTCTATTGTAGGCACAGAGCTGGACAGTTTGACATCCGTGGCAGAGCGATGGGCGCTGAGCAGGCTCCTGTCAATCATGGAGAATCCACTGCATCCACTGAACAGGATCATCTCCAGACAGAGGAGCAGCTTCAGCGACAGACTGCTGTCACTGTCCTGCTCCACTGACAGACTGAGGAGATCGTTCCTCCCCCAAACTATGAGACTCTTCAATTCCACCCGGGGGGGGTAAACGTTAACATTATTCAAAGTTATTGTCTGTTTTTATCTGCACTTTTATTACTCTTTAGTTTAATATTATTTTTTTTGTATCAGTATGCTGCTGCTGGAGTATGTGAATTTCCCCTTGGGATTAATAAAGTATCTATCTATCTATCTATCTATCTATCTATCTATCTATCTATCTATCTATCTATCTATCTATCTATCTATCTATCTATCTATCTATCTATCTGTCTGTCTGTCTGTCTGTCTGTCTGTCTGTCTGTCTGTCTGTCTGTCTGTCTGTCTGTCTGTCTGTCTATCTATCTATCTATCTATCTATCTATCTATCTATCTATCTATCTATCTATCTTACATTAACCTCAGTGGAAGTTTGGAACTCTTCAGCTGTGGAATCTCCAGAATGTTCACCTTCACCTTTCTTTATTTTCAGATACTGTATGATGGACACAGTTTGCTGGTCATGTTTTGGCTCATTTTATACCTCATTATTGTTTAGCTGCTAATTAAGGAAACAGAAACAATTAAGGGGTCTGAGTCTTCAAGAGCAGGTCAAATAAAATGAATTCAAAAGAAGTTACTTTGGAGCAAAAAATCAGGTCACTAATTAAGACAATGGTTAGAATGAAAACCTGCAGCCACTGGGAGCCCTCCAGGACTGGAGTTGGGGACCCCTGGTTTACACATTTGATAAATGGCGAGCAATCTCCTACAGATTTTGGTGATGTACCAGACAGAAACCTTTTTTAAAGTTACTTTTGCTCCTGTATTTTAGTTCCTCAAAAATGTTTCTATCCACAGAGTCGTTATTTAGTTAGTTTTGTATGCCTTGTAATTGCTTTGTATGACTCCATTGATTTTCCTTAAAAGAGCGTCCAGCTACTGTACACGGTGCCATTTGTTTGTCAACTTCATAGCTCTGAAGACAGCTAATTAGGGACCAATTACTTACTAAATGACTTCTCAAGTCAACACCACCTGCCCAGACCTAAGAAGCACATTTTAAACAATGCCATATTTGAAATCCTTTGTGTTGTCTTTACCGGGATGCATGTGGCCAGGGAGATGGTGAAATATGCGCATCGATTTGCCAGCAGGATGTCCTGGAAGTCCAAAGGCTTCAGCCAGCTCTGTGGCTTTTCCAATGACCAGGGAGACACATCATCATCATCATCATCAAAGGATCAGTTTGTGCCAAATTACTGAAGATATCCCTGCCATCACTTATTCATTTGCCGCTTCATTTAACCCCTTTACCTTAAGGGCTTTTTTTTTATCCATCATATTCATCAGCGGCTGCAGCAAAAATAACCTAAACAGAAGAAAGATGCTTTTAGAAACATGGCAGAGGATGAAAGAATACCTAGCGGGATTGACTGGGCTCCGATATTTCACTGTACCAGATGTGGATACTTTCTGTGACAGCAACCTCCATTAAACAAGATAAAGGAGAAATCAATTATACATTTTTTTTTGTTCGTTTCTACAAAATTGTGGAGCTAAAAAGAAAAATTATCAGTCAGTTTTTGGAATCTAATCTGACTGATTACTTCAAACAACAAGCCTTGGAAATGAAGGCTGTGGTCGGTAAAAGATAGAAGCTTTGTGACTGGAAGAAGGCATCTCAGTAATGAAGAGGTCTCAGTTCGCCGGAAGTGGTGCCAATCATTGCACTCGAAGAGATGGGCAACTGGGTTTGAAAGTCCTTTGTGATTTAGTGACACGTGGTGTTGAGCGAACCGCAAGAGTTTGTCGAAATATTTGGGAATTTTGTTGAACAAGGTGATGATGATGAGGCAACTGAACTACCGTATATACTGTGGCAGGAGGCTGGGGGCCAGACCCAGCCGGAACGCCTGGAAGGACCGGGAGGCAGTCTATACGTCCCTCGGTCCACGAGGGGGCAACCACTCTGGAGAATGAGGGGACCACAGGAACAGAGCGAGGAGGCTCAATCCCATTGGGGCCCATGGCCATCGCCAGGGGGCACCCTGAGCATCATGGAGCTCAGGAAATCTGCACTTCCGCCACATCTGGAAAAGTGGAGGAAGGACCTTCTAGGGATGCCTGGAGTGCTTCCGGGTGCTCATGCGGCACTTCCGCTTCCGACAGCTAATTAGGGACCAATTCGGGGCTATGTACACTCAGGCCTTTCCACCTTCTCTCAAATTACCGATTTCATCTGTTTGTTCGTTCATCCGTTGAGCCTTCTTCCGGAGTTATCTCTCAACGACAAGCTTACTGCCTCTTTGGCCAGATAGGGCTTTATAACCGGAACCACTTTAACATGTGACTATAATAGTAGTCCATGGTAAAAACTCAGTTGGTATAGCGGTTGAGCCCCCCCAGTGCCATCAACTATTCACTTATGTTCCCCTTAATATAGAGGTGTGCCAGACTAGCCCTCTTTCCTGGTACCCTTGCCAGAATACTAAATATTGCCCTCTAGTGGCCTTGAGATCATCAGCACGATAAATAAAATGTCCCTTTATTCCTGGATCTTGCTGGTCCAATATCCATAGTGGACGATGAGTGTCACCAGCTCTGTTTCCTTTATTAGAGGTCTGCTATAACAGACCCCTTCATGTCTTACACAACTGGCTGTCGTAGCCTTATGATAATATCATTTAAATTATTTTTTCCCTCATCTAGCAACACTCAAGATAAAGCAAAAAAATGATTTAATTTTTTTCAAATTTGTTAAAAATTAAAAACAGAGGAATTAATTAGCTGATGCCTTTATCTCATTTGGTTAAATTTCTTTTGATTTTTACTTTCTCATATACGTAGTATAAGGAAAGTATTGTAATCGTCCAAAACTTCGACCTTGAGATTTTCATAAATTTCGATATTTTAGACCTCTCTGAATCCAAAAATACCATTTATTATGTTAATTATGTTATTTATTGTGTTATGTAATGCCTTTTCTATCTATCTATCTATCTATCTATCTATCTATCTATCTATCTATCTATCTATCTATCTATCTATCTATCTATCTATCTATCTATCTATCTATCTATCGTGTATATAGTGCATTTACATATCTATCTATCTATAGTGCCTTTCATATCTATCTATCTATCTATCTATCTATCTATCTATCTATCTATCTATCTATCTATCTATCTATCTATCTATCTATCTATCATATAGTGCCTTTCAAATCTATCTATCTATCTATCTATCTATCTATCTATCTATCTATCTATCTATCTATCTATCTATCTATCTATCTATCTATCGTGTATATAGTGCATTTACATATCTATCTATCTATCTATCTATCTATCTATCTATCTATCTATCTATCTATCTATCTATCTATCTATCTATCTATCTATCTATCTATCTATCTATCTATCTATCTATCTATCTATCATATAGTGCCTTTCAAATCTATCTATCTATCTATCTATCTATCTATCTATCTATCTATCTATCTATCTATCTATCTATCTATCTATCTATCTATCTATCTATCTATCTATCTATCTATCTATCTATCTATCTATCTATCTATCCATCCATCCATCCATTCTCCAACCCGCTGAATCCGAACACAGGGTCACGGGGGTCTGCTGGAGCCAAACCCAGCCAACACAGGGCACAAGGCAGGGAACCAATCCTGGGCAGGGTGCCAACCCACCGCAGGACACACACAAACACACCCACACACCAAGCACACACTAGGGCCAATTTAGAATCGCCAATCCACCTAACCTGCATGTCTTTGGAATGTGGGAGGAAACCGGAGCGCCCGGAGGAAACCCACGCAGACACGGGGAGAACATGCAAACTCCACGCAGGGAGGACCCAGGAAGTGAACCCGGGTCCCCAGACTATCTATCTATCTATCTATCTATCTATCTATCTATCTATCTATCTATCTATCTATCTATCTATCTATCTATCTATCTATCTATCTATCTATCTATCTATCTATCTATCTATCTATCATGTATATAGTGCATTTACATATCTATCTATTATATAGTGCCTTTCAAATCTATCTATCTATCTATCTATCTATCTATCTATCTATCTATCTATCTATCTATCTATCTATCTATCTATCTATCTATCTATCTATCTATCTATCTATCTATCTATCTATCTATCTATCTATCATATAGTGCCTTTCAAATCTATCTATCTATCTATCTATCTATCTATCTATCTATCTATCTATCTATCTATCTATCTATCTATCTATCTATCTATCTATCTATCTATCTATCTATCTATCTATCTATCTATCTATCTATCTATCTATCTATCTATCTATCTATCTATCTAAATAATTTCTGTAAAATGCCTAATTTCCCCTTGTGGACAAGTAAAGTTCCCTCTAATCTAATCTAATTTTTCCAAATGTGCTCAAGGAAAGCGGTGCAGCTAACCCAATCAAAATGTTCACTAAAGAGTGGCTAATTATTGACTTACCCTCATAATAAAATCATTGCACTTTTAAGTGGGAAAAAACTAAGTGCTCATATATAACAACTTTACATTTTGCACAACACACAGGTGCAGGTTGTACCCCCTTGGCATTCTGAATACGTATTTAGGGGTCAATGACAGCAAGTGGCCTTCACATCAGGCTCAATCCCGTACTCCTGCTCGATAAACTGATTGGGTGTCCACGAGCTGAGAGCGGAAGTCAGAAATACCGCTCCACATGAAATGACCCGTTATCTGCGCGCTGCATTGTCAAAGGTATGATCAACCCTCTGTTAAGGAAGACTATTAATGAAGTCACCCGGAGGCCTGTGGGGGTTTTAATCTTGGCTTGAGTATGCAGCAGATGGTTTTAAAGAAAGACAACAAATGCTCCCTAAATGGACGTTGCACAATGACAGCATACTGCTATTGTTAGGACGTTGAACTTGAATTTGCACATGTGTTTTATGTCACCTTCATTATTAATGAGCATCATTCTCAGGGACTTCTTTAATTGTTACTGTACAGTATATTAAAGATGGATTATACAGTTGAACCTTTAACCAGTACATTGTCCAAGCATCAATGGAACTGCGTGGCAATTAGAACCAAGCACGTTGTGTGGCCAGGAGCAGGAATGACAGGTCACAGATAGAATGAAAAGTTGGGACTCCCACCAAGTCATCCCACCTAAATAAAAAACAACAATAGAACACACTTCTGGGCGCCACTACAAACAGCCTCTTGGGTAAACAATAAAAGTATTCATCGCTTTTCTGCACTCGCTCCTCACTCAGACTCTCGAGCGCCCCCATCAGAGCCTCCATTGACTCCGTGAAGATCACAGCATCTTTGGCAAAGTCAAGATCCGTGAATCTTTCTTCACCAACAGATGCCCCACATCTGCTGGACCCTACCCAACACCCAGTCCATACAAGCATTGAACAGAGTAGGAGCAGAACAGACCCCTGACGAACCCCAGAATCAACTGGGAACAACACAGAGGTCCTGCCTCCACTCTGCACAGCACTCACAGTACCACAGTATTTTTAGGGGGGGTTAAAACTGCGTCTAACTCCCCATCATAAGCTGCGTCCATTGAGATGTGAGTGAGATGGAGGTTTGTCTTGCGCACGATATTGAACTTTGATCGCAGACTACCCCTTAATCTACATCAAGGCAAGTGTTATTGATTCAAAAAGAACAGCAACACAATTAAATACAATTTTTAGACGGAGCTCCGTGGTGTCTAGTGCTATTTTTAGAACATGCCCTGTGAGCAACTCACGTGGTCCCTGTGGGCGTCCAGCTGCCCGTGGGCACCATGTTGGCTACCTCTGTTTAACAGGCTTTGTAGCACAGTGAGTTGCACTGCTGCCTCATGAAGTCAGTGTCCTGGGTTCAAGCCTTACACCCTGTGTGTGTGTCTATAGACTGGCATATTGTCCACTGCTGCCAGGCCAGCCTGTAGCCCCTCCAGGCACTCTTAGTTATATTATGCAGGTTTGTGAGTGTTATGTAATGTACATGCAGGATGTGCTCTGATTGGATGCTTTATTTGGCCCGGTAGCCAATCTGCAGTATTTGTGCCGAATATATGATTTAAAGCAGGTCGGCAGACACCAATAGAGCAGCTGTGCGTAATGTGCAAAGGTGAACAGATAAAGAGGAAAATGTTTAATCGTCACGTGTGCAAATGACAGTGAAATTCTCTTTCGTATGTCTGAGCAACATGCCGCACGTGGCCGCTTGTCTTTAATCAGGGAGAACAATCCGAATGGGGTTTTCATGCACAGTGTTGTCACAGCTGACGTAACATTGGAAGAAAAGGAGCCCGATGGAGAGTGACATGATGGAGTGGCTGCAGATGAGTACTGCCAAATGAGGCCTGTCAGAAAGCCCAACTTATCTTTTCTTGTGGCAGATGGCATATGGCAACCAACAACCAAACCTGTCAGCAAAAAGAAAAAAAAAATAAAACATAGACGACCGGGTTACTGCGCTGTAAGGAATACAAAGAGTACACACTGGAGGATCGGCAACATGCTACACGATCTGATGGACCCTTCATACCCACTGATTCACACTCACTGGAGGGCCAGGATGTGCCGACGCTCCTCTAAAGGTCTACATGAAGCACTTTAGAAATGTGCTATATAATAATTAGTTAATTATAGACACTAAACAAATCAAATCACACACTACACATCTGTCAGTAGTGCTTACTGCCATGAGATCAGGTGTTTGTTGGTCAGTGTTGGGCCAACAATTAAAAAATCGTCTTCCTCCATACAGACCCGCTCTTGACACAGGAGCATCCGACTGCCGGCTTCAGTTCCAGGACTCTGAACAAATCAAATCTTATTAAGTGATATCATCTACTCTTGCATTTTGCTCTGTTCTTGTACTATTACTGTGGTGCTGTTGAATTGTATTGAGCATCACTTGTGTTCTCTTCTGAGTATTGTATTGTATTTACCCCCAGTTTTTGACACCCGCTGCACGCCCACCCTACCAGAAAAGGGGTCTGTCTTCGAATTGCCTTTCCTGAGATTTCTTCCATTTTTTCCCCATAAGGATTTTTTTTCTTGTCCTCTTAGAGAATCAAGACTGGGGGGCTGTCAAAAAACAGGGCCTTTCAAAGCCCATTGTGGCACTCCTTGTGTGATTTTGGGCTATATAAGAAATAAATTGTATTGCATTGTATTGTATTTCCAATATGGCCCTCCAGGAACATGCGGTTTTGGTTAATCTTGAGCCTTTAGGTCTCAGTTGTATCTGGGGACACCGTAAAGATGTGTCACCTTTAATGCATTCAGTGTATTCTCAGTGACCAAGGTAGCTTTCAGGTATTGGTTATATCCAGGACCCCCTGAAGTTCTGTCGCCATCTAGGTCTAGGTCTAGGGTAGCCTCTCAGTCTCGGCTATGTCTGTGACACCATGACGATGTGTCAACTTTAATGTGTCCAGGTTATTCTTGGTGACCAAGGTAGCTTTCAGGTATCAGCTAAATCCAGGACCCCCTGAAGTTCTGTTATTCTGTCACCATCTAGATCTAGGTCTTGGTTCTGGTGTAGGTCTATGTCTAGGGTAGCCTCTCAGTCTCGGCTATGTCTGTGACACCATGAAGATGTGTCAACTTTAATGTGTCCAAGTTATTCTTGGTGACCAAGGTAGCTTTCAGGTATCAGTTATATCCAGGGACACCCTGAAGTTCTGTTATTCTGTCACCATCTAGGTCTAAGTCTTGGTTGTGGTCTAGGGTAGCCTCTAAATATCAGCTATATCTGGGGACACTGTGAAAAAATGTGTCACCTTTATATGTGTCCAGGTTTTTTATGATGACCAATGTAGCTTTCAGGTAGCGGTTATATTTAGGGACACCCTGAAGTTGTACTATTCTGTCTGCATTTTGGTCTAGGTCTTGGTTCTTGTCTAGGGTAGCCTCTAAATCTCAGCTATATCTGAGGACACCGTGAAAATATGTCACCTTTAATAGGCCCAGGTTATTCTCAGTGACCAAGGTAGCTTTAAGGTATCAGTTATATCCAGGGACCCCCTGAAGTTCTGTCGCCATCTAGGTCTAGGTCTAGGGTAGCCTCTCAGTCTCAGCTATGTCTGTGACACCATGAAGATGTGTCAACTTTAATGTGTCCAGGCTATTCTTGGTGACCAAGGTAGCTTTCAGGTATCAGCTAAATCCAGGACTCCCTGAAGTTCTGTTATTCTGTCACCATCTAGGTCTAGGTCTTGGTTTTGGTGTAGGTCTATGTCTAGGGTAGCCTCTCAGTCTCGGCTATGTCTGTGACACCATGAAGATGTGTCAACTTTAATGTGTCAAACTTATTCTTGGTGACCAAGGTAGCTTTCAGGTATCAGTTATATCCAGGGACACCCTGAAGTTCTGTTATTCTGTCACCATCTAGGACTAGGTCTTGGTTGTGGTCTAGGGTAGCCTCTAAATATCAGCTATATCTGGGGACACTGTGAAAAATGTGTCACCTTTAATGTGTCCAAGTTTTTTATGGTGACCAATGTAGCTTTCAGGTATCGGTTATATTTAGGGACACCCTGAAGTTGTACTATTCTGTCTGCATTTTGGTCTAGGTCTTGGTTCTTGTCTAGGGTAGCCTCTAAATCTCAGCTATATCTGAGGACACCGTGAAAATATGTCACCTTTAATAGGTCCAGGTTATTCTCAGTGACCAAGGTAGCTTTAAGGTATCAGTTATATCCAGGGACCCCCTGAAGTTCTGTCACCATCTAGGTCTAGGTCTAGGGTAGCCTCTCAGTCTCGGCTATATCTGTGACACCATGAAGATGTGTCAACTTTAATGTGTCCAGGTTATTCTTGGTGACCAAGGTAGCTTTCAGGTATCAGTTATGTCCAGGAACACCCTGAAGTTCTGTTATTCTGTCACGATCTAGGTCTAGGTTTTGGTTCTTGTCTAGGGTAGCCTCTAAATCTCAGCTATATCTGGGGACACTGTGAAAAATGTGTCACCTTTAATGTGTCCAGGTTTTTTATGGTGACCAAGGTAGCTTTCAGGTATCGGTTATATCTAGGGACACCCTGACATTGTACTATTCTGTCTGCATTTTGGTCTAGGTCTTGGTTCTTGCCTAGGGTAGCCTCTAAATCTAGGAACTATAGCTATATCTAGGAACACCGTGAAAATATGTCACCTTTAATGGGTCCAGGTTATTCTCAGTGACCAAGGTAGCTTTAAGGTATTGGTTATATCCAGGGTCACCCTGAAGTTATGTTATTCTGTCACCGTCTAGGTCTAGGTCTTCGTTCTGGTCTAGGGTAGCCTCTAAATCTCAGCTATATCTAGGGACACCATGAAGATATGTCACCTTTAATAGGTCCATGTTATTCTTGGGGACCAAGGTAGCTTTCATGTATCGGTTATATCTAGGGATGCCCTGAAGTTGTATTATTGACCTCACTCATCATCAGCACCGAAGTGGACAGGCTCTGTTTATGTGTCTTTCTGTATTTGTTAAGCTTATGATTTGTGAGGAGACCAATCTGCAATCAACTCGGTGAGCTCCACTAACCCCAAGCTTTCATGATGTGTCTTTGAAAAGGACAGATAAATAACTTGACCAAAATAACTGATAGCAAGCAGGTAGAGCAATAATAATAATAATAATAATAATAATAATAATAATAATAATAACTTTATTTACGGTATATAGCACTTTATCATATATTTACATGCAACTCAATGTGCTTTCCACAGATTAATCAACAAAAAAAGCTCTACCTCATTTACTTAGATTATTATCATTAATTAATCCTATGATTATTTCTAATAAATGTAAGTATACTAAATACAAAATCAACCAGGTGTTGTTAAGCTAAATTTAACCACTAAAGTGCAAAGAAGGGCAATTTGCACCAAAACATTTTCACCCTGTGCATAGACTGCAGGACAAATTCATTCCCACTTATTTAGCAGAATATCTGCTGTGGTGTTGCACCACTGGACTTTAATGCAGAAATGCCGCTGAGTTCTGGATGTCTGATAACAGGGGTGGACATCAGTCTTCTTCTTTCTCTTCATCTTGTTTGACTTGTATGTGGGGTTGATGTGCTTGGCCAACCTTCTCCATACAGTTCAGTCCTACTCCTCCTCCCCAGTCCTTCTCCTTCAGATCTTCTTTTACTTTATCCATCTATCTCTGCTTTGGCCTCCATTGCTTTCTCTTCCCCTGGACTTCCATTCCCATCACTCTTTTGCCTACATATTCATTCTCACAATACTTCAACCTGCTTTCCTGTACTTTCTTAGATGTCTCTCCCACTTTTGTTGTACCTCTGATTGCCTCATTTCTTCTTCTGTCCTTTTTTGTCACTCCACACATCCATCTCCGCATTCTCATTTCTGTCACATCCAACTTCTTCTCCTGCTCTCCATTTGTTGGCCATGTCTCATCTCCATACATCATTGCAGGTCTTACCACTGTCTTAAAAACCTGACCTATAACCTTCGCCTTAATTCTTCGATCACACAATACTCCCAATACCTTCTTCCAATTGTTTCATCCACACTGCACTCCGTGGGTCATCTCTGCATCTAATTCTCCATGTTGGGCTCCCACCAATCCTAGATATTTAAATGTATCCACTTTTTTTTAATTGCTTCCCCTGCAGGTTAACTTCGGAATCCTGATCGTCATTAAACCTCTTATATTCTGTCGTTTTCCAATTTATTATCAACCCCCTATCTTCTAAAGTCCTCCATTCTTCTAACTTTCTCTCCATGTCCTTTTCTCTGGTGCCGCATCACACGATGTCATCAGCAAAACACCATTGGTCTTTTATCCCACAACTCAACATACATGGTTTTCATATAAAAACCATCACAAAACATAATCACAAACAGGACTTTGCACAATACCATGGCGAGCTCCGTAGGCCCTGCTGTTTTGTTTAAGGACATTAGTCAAAAACTTGAAACTTGAAAATAACGATCAGATACCAAAACAAGTACGACTGGGTGACATGGTGTTAAATCTACACTTCCATATTTTTAGGTCATGTAGAAATATCCCATGTGTATCAACATTTTATTTTTTCCAAACTACTGTGGTATTAGTTTCATTTAGAGAATGAGCAATGCTTTTATTTGCCTCCTCAATTATTTCTCTCTGTGAGTAGATCACACCCAAAGACACAATTATTATTAACCATTTAACAAGTAAAGTCAAGTCAAGTCGGGGAGCACCACACAACGAAACAACTCAGGATCCCGGTTGGCAACCCCACCAGGCAGGTCCAGTCCCACCTTCCGGAAATGACCTTCTATCAGTCGCAACCAGGTATTATGTGGGCGACCCCTTGGCCTGGTCCAGCTACTCGGGTCCCCAACAATGAGGGTCCTGTGAGCCTGATCACCCTCGGGGAATCGCATCACATGGCCATAATGCTGTAACTGATGCTCCCTCACAATGCAGGTAATGTGCCTCATTCGGGACTCCATGGGCAACCGCTCATTCGACACAAAGTCAAACCAATGGTACCCAAGGATTTTCCAGAGTGACACAGTACCAAAGGAATCCAGTCTTCATCTCAGATCACTGGATAGTATCCATGTCTCACAACCATATAGCAAGACAGGAAGCGCCAGGACTCTAAAGACTTGGACCTTCATCCTTTTGCATAGATATCGGGAGCACCACATAGCCCTTTCCATCGACCTCATGACCCCCCCATGTTCTCCCAATCTGTCTACTGACTTCATAGGAAGAGTCACCAGAGACATGAAGGTCACTGCGGAGGTAAGTAAACCTCTCGATGAGGTCAACACTCACTCAGCAGACAGACATACTGCTGATGGTTGTGTCCCAAGAGGTCATTAAAGGCCTGGATGTTGATTTTTACCAGGACACTTGCAAGCCCAGGAACTCAGACCCCCTTGCTCAGTCTCTCCAGAGCCCCAATCAAAGCCTCCATTGAATCCGCGAAGATCACAGAATCGTCAGCAAAGTCAAGATCCATGAATCTTTCTTCACCAACAGATGCCCCACAGCTGCTGGACTCCACGACCTTGCCCAACACCCAGTCCATACAAGCACTGAACAGAGTAGGAGCAGAACAGACCCCTGACGAACCCCAGAATCAAATGGGAAAAACACAGATGTTCTCCCTCCACTCTGCACAGCACTCACAATACCAGTGTACAGGCTGGCCATGATATCCAGCAACCTTTGAGGAGATCCCACGAACCCTCAGGATGTCCCACAGGGCAGCTAGATCAACTGAGTCGAACGCTTTATGAAAATCGACAAAGGCTGCAAAGAAACTCTGCTAATATTCATGTTTGCTCTTAGGGCGGCACGGTGGCGCAGTGGTAGCGCTGCTGCCTCGCAGTTAGGAGACCCGGGTTCGCTTCCCGGGTCCACCCTGCGTGGAGTTTGCATGTTCTCCCCGTGTGTGCGTGGGTTTCCTCCGGGCGCTCCGGTTTCCTCCCACAGTCCAAAGACATGCGGGTTAGGTGGATTGGTAATTCTAAATTGGTCCTAGTGTGTGCTTGGTGTGTGGGTGTGTTTGTGTGTGTCCTGTGGTGGGTTGGCACCCTGCCCGGGATTGGTTCCCTGCCTTGTGCCCTGTGTTGGCTGGGATTGGCTCCAGCAGACCCCCGTGACCCTGTGTTCGGATTAAGCGGGTTGGAAAATGGATGGATGGATGGATGCTCTTAATGAGAATGCTCAGTGCCAAGATACGGTCGATGGTAGACTTCTTGGGCGTAAAACCAGACTGTTCCGGTCGCTGGTAGGTAAGCAAGTGATCATGGATCCTATTGAGGACAACCCTAGAAAGGACCTTACCCAGCACCGAGAGCGGCGTTATCCCTCTATAGTTATCGCAATTCAGGTGATTCCCCTTCCCTTTCCAGATAGGGAACAATTTAACATGTGAATATTCTGATATGTCAGTCTCTTCACATACACACTCACAAATCTCTTAGTTCTATAGAATTTTAAAATATATTTTTTGGCATTGTGTTACATCTGTCAGTTTACTGCATCTTTTATACACATTATGTCCATCTATTGGGTTCCATATTCAAAATTAAATAAAAATCAGTCAACAAATTTGATTAAACTGTTCCCCATGCGCACGTGTATGACACTGGCTGAAACATAACTATGGCTCACAAAAATCAAAAACAGGCTCATATCCAATAAAATGTTACAGGACTCAAAATGAAGTTCTATTAACAAAATCAGCCTTGTTCCAAACTTGAGAAGCAAACTTCACAGCCAGCACAGGCCATAATGGACCAGAGGGGAAAACAATATAAATCTCTCCAGGGGAAGAGGGAACCATCAGAAACCCCTGACCCTCAATCATTTAACAATATTCCTTCAATTGAACGTTTCTTATTTATTTATATTTTATTTTTTAATCCCTGTGCCCTGGCATCTCATACTAGGCGGTGCAAATGATAGAATCATGCCTCCTGTCACTGGCCAGACGCATAAAGAATCACACAATATCCAAAAAAAATCTCCACTCATATCTCTCGAATGATGGGACACCTCCAAAGTGGCGAAGGAACTTTTCAAAATGCCAGCCCAGCTGCTTTGTTTTTGCACTTGGCTTAAATAAGATGTGAAAGCTCCTTTGAATTGCAGCATCATTAACATTTCGAGAACGATACCGTCTTAATGGATAATTTGAGGAGCTGGGACTTGTTCAACGAGAAAGGCAATTAAGTGAGAGGGTGCAGAGCCAAGAGACAGCAGTGGCCACGATTTGGCACCAGCCGAGCATTTCTTCCCTCTTGTCTTTTTTGCTTTCTTTTTTTATGTTCATTCCTGCCTGGCAACAACACAATTGCTCTCAAAACACGGGATGTAAACCTTCCTGCTGACTCTTCCCGGCTATGAAAGGTCATCGTTATCTTCATTTGTGGGCCTGGTCTTTCGCATGCAGTCCACTTGTTAGCCTCTCTGTGCCCTCACCCAGGAGAGGCATCATAATAAATACCGCAGCGCTGCCTCACGCGCCGTCCTCCAACTGTCCATCTCTAATCCCAGCTGGACATTTTAAATTTCAATTTCAGACTAATTCCAGTTTTAAGACCCACTGTGTTCCTATAAACGCTCTAGAGCAAATACAATGATTTAATTATTTATTTGTTTATTTTTGGCTGATAACAAATTGAGCTCCGTGCAGAACTGAATTGGAATTTACAGTTTCTTATTTATGAGTGAATCAACTGCTCCCCGATGCACGATATCCTTCATCAGGCATTTTTGCGGAGACGACGCACCAGCCGACAGTCTTTCACAGCGTGGTGGCTAAATGACATCTGCTTCTTTTCAGTCTGGCACAGCAGTTCACCATCGTCTGGGGAGTGGGAGGAGCCAGGGTGGGCTCGCCTGTTCATTGGGCAGTTTCTTTCAGTAGATATTTGAATGTAATAAAAACCCAAACTGTGCCCTAATAATGCCACTTACTTGTTGTGCTATATGGCTGCGAGACGTGGACGCTATCTATTGACCTGAGATGAAGACTGGACTCCTTCGGTATTGTGTCTCTTTGGAGAATCCTTGGGTACCACTGGTTTGACTTTGTATGATTGCTAATGGAGTCCCGAATGAGGCACATGACCTGCATTGTGAGGGAGCGTCAGTCACGTCACTAGTGCCATGTGGTGCAATTCCCTGAGGGTGATCCGGCTCGCAGGATCCTCATTGCTGGATAAGGCCAAGGGGATGTTCACGTAACACCTGGCTACGGCAGATAGATGATCATTTCCGGAGGGTGGGACTGGACCACGTGTCTGCCTGTGGGTTTGCCATGCTGTTTCGTTGTGTGGTGTATGCGGCAACATGCTCTACCAGTGCATGCTCCCCAACCTGACCTGACCTGACTGTTACTGTTAAGTCCTTACCTCTTTGATTTAGTTACTTATATAAAAGCCAGATCGAATGTTATTTACCTTGATTTATTTACTTATCTCCCTACAGCGTAAAGTCACAAGTAAACTGCAGAGCTCCCTGTGTTTGATCGACACGGGCATGCTGACACAGCACATGTGCAATGCCACTCCTTATTCAGGAAAAGATCTCAGTCGCCCCACGGGAGAAAGACTTTCCGAGGATACTGGAAAAGGCCTTATTGGTCACCAAACTTTTCTTGGATGGTTGGGAGAAGTTGCTCTCGGAGGATGTTTTGGTCCCATTCTTTATTCACGGCTGTGTTCTTAGGCAAAATTGTGAGTGAGCCCACTGCCCTGGCTGAGGAGCAACCCCACATGACATGAATGGTCACAGGATGCTTAACTGTTGGCATGACACAGGACTGATGGCTGTGCTCACCATTTCTTCTCAGGATGCCCCAAACAATCAGAAAGGGGATTCATCAGAGAAAATGGCTTGACCCCAGCAGTCCTCAGCAGTCCAATCCCTGTACCTTTTGCAGAATATCAGTCTGTCCCTGAAGTTTTTCTTGGCTTCTTTGCTGAACTTCTTGACACCCACCAGGCCCTCCTCCAAAAGTCCTCACCTCACTTCCACCTACCTGCTGCCAGCAAGTTCTGCACTGGTGGTGCCCCCCCCCTATCTCGTAATCTGAATCAACTTTACGAGAAGGTTCTGGTACTTGCTGGACTTTTTTGGGCGCCCTGAAGCCACCTTCACAACAATTGACCCTCTCTATTCTAACTCCATCAGCATGACAGAGTGATCTCCAGCCTCTGCCTTGTCAACACTCTCACCGTGTTAATGAGAGGACCACTGAAATGACGTCAGCAGGTCCTTTTGTGGAAGGGCTGACATGCAGTGGAAATGGGGTTTTTGGGATGAAGTTCATTTTTATGGCAAAGAGGGACTTTGCAATTCATTGCAATTCATCTGATCACTCTTCAGAACATTCTGGAGTCAATGCAAATTGCCATCATAAAAACCGAGGCAGCAAACTTTGTGAAAATTAATATTTGTGTCACTCTCAAAACCTTTGGCCATGACTGTACATTAAATTCATTACTGTTTCACTTTGAGTCATTACATTTGGGGCACATACCATTGTAGATAGCCCACTCTAGTGGCATGCAGATAAAAGATTTAGAGCGAATGGACTTCAGACACAGCCTGACCTAAAGAGGGCGCTCATCACTGTTCAGATATGATTGTTTTTCTATTTGGAATCGATCGTCAGCCCTCACATGATTAGATCAGTAGCAGGGGTCAAGGAAATAACATAAAAATTTAAAAATCACTGACAGAATAATAAGAAACCATGCATCGATCCCCTGACCCAACACTCTGTCGGCAGGTACGTGATTGAAGATTTTGTGGGACTTTATCATGCCGATACAATCTACTCCATTACAGCACGCTCTTCATTACATCGGCAATGCTAAGCCTGGTGCCAGCTTCCCAGCTGAAAGCCCTCCATAGGTTTGCAAGAACCTCTCCAGTCACCAGGCAACAATCTCACACAATAGGGCATTTGTGGCAAAGCCATTTCAGCAAAGGACTGATTGATGGATATTTTAGACAGAATCGTTTTCAAAAGAAACAGATGAATTGACCGGCTCTCCACTCCTCGACAGCTTTACTTTTTCTCTGCACCGTGTAAAGAGGTGAGCGAAAAGGGACAGTAATTGGATAGCAGGCACCTCCAGACACCTCCGGGCCCAGCTAATACCTGAGGCTTTTCTTGGGATTATCAAAGAGGAGTGAAATGAAACCAAATTAATTATACCATCGGACAAGGCCGTGACAGAATCTTGGAGCCACTGTTTTTCTTCATCGGATTCTGCCTTTTTGTAGAGAAAGAAAAGGCGGATTGAAGAGGGAAGCTTTGTGTGGCTGCCACGGACATAGGTCTGCAGTTGCAGGAGGAAGTCTGCGGTGATGGGTTTGACCCGCTACTCTCGATCCTCTTGTTTATTAACCATTTATTGACAGTGGACACGTAGTTTTATGTTTCTTTAAATTGAAGCAGGAAGATCTGATCACATTTCAGGTCAGGTTTATGCAGAAATTCTGAAGGATTCACACACGTTGAAGCTCCATTGTAACACAATGCTTAAATCCAATACCAATATACGTCAAGTCATTTTCTAACCCACTTCATCCAGACCAGGGTCATGAGGGGGCTGGAATCAATCCTAGGTAGCATAGGGTGCAAGGCAGGAACAAACCTTGGACAGACTGGAAGGGTGAAGACACACACACACAAACACACACACACACACACACAAGGGGCAGTAGCAGGACAGGAGGAGGAAACCCACACAAACACTGGGAGAACATGCAAACTCCATAATGGGAGGACTTGTGACGTGAACCCTGGTCTCCTTACTGCATGGCAGCAACACCACCACTGCACTGCTATGCAATCTATCTATCTATCTATCTATCTATCTATCTATCTATCTATCTATCTATCTATCTATCTATCTATCTATCTATCTATCTATCTATCTATCTATCTATCTATCTATTATATAGTGCCTTACATATCTATCTATCTATCTATCTATCTATCTATCTATCTATCTATCTATCTATCTATCTATCTATCTATCTATCTATCAGTTATATAGTGCCTTTCATATCTATCTATTTTTGTGTGTTGTGGGTGGATCCCCAAAAGGTGGGGCCACCTGCCAATCACTGCAAGGTACTGCCTTCATCCCAATTAAGGTGGAGGGATCCCACAATGCCTTGCAGTTCAATAAGAATGCACACTGTGAATCTATTATATAATACGTTTCATATCTGTCTATCTGTCTGTGTATTATATAGTGCCTTTACATCTATCTATCTATCTATCTATCTATCTATCTATCTATCTATCTATCTATCTATCTATCTATCTATCTATCTATCTATCTATCTATCTATCTATCTATCTATCTATCTATCTGTCTTGTTTGTCTTTGTGTTGAATAACTGGTTGCACCTGAGGGTGATCCGGCTCACAGGATCTTCATTGTTGAGGACCCTTGTGGTTGGACCAGGCTAAGCGGACGCCCATGTAACACCTGGCTGTGGCAGATAGATGGCCATTACCGGACTGGATCTATTAAATAGTGCATTTTCTATCTATCTATCTATCTATCTATCTATCTATCTATCTATCTATCTATCTATCTATCTATCTATCTATCTATCTGTCTGTCTGTCTGTCTGTCTGTCTGTCTGTCTGTCTGTCTGTCTGTCTGTCTGTCTTATCCTGCCTACTATACTAATTAAAATATCTATCTATCTATCTATCTATCTATCTATCTATCTATCTATCTATCTATCTATCTATCTATCTATCTATCTATCTATCTATCTATCTATCTATCTATCAGTTATATAGTGCCTTTCATATCTATCTATTTTTGTGTGTTGTGGGTGGATCCCCAAAAGGTGGGGCCACCTGCCAATCACTGCAAGGTACTGCCTTCATCCCAATTAAGGTGGAGGGATCCCACAATGCCTTGCAGTTCGAAAAGAATGCACACTGTGAATCTATTATATAATACGTTTCATATCTGTCTATCTGTCTGTGTATTATATAGTGCCTTTACATCTATCTATCTATCTATCTATCTATCTATCTATCTATCTATCTATCTATCTATCTATCTATCTATCTATCTATCTATCTATCTATCTATCTATCTATCTATCTATCTATCTATCTATCTATCTATCTATCTATCTATCTATCTAATAAATGGTGCCTTTCCCATCTGTCTATCTTTGAACAAAACAGCAGGCTAATAAAACAGATGGCTGGACAGACAATGCCTCCCTAATTAATGTTCACCATTTTGTGAGTTGCTCCTAAATATTCTGTTTGGCTGTGTTCTTTCATTATAATAAATGTACCCAGCTTCGTACAGTATCACTAAACACACTTAATCCGTTCTCCTGCTTTAGCACACATTTTCTAAATGACACCCAAACAGCGACTGCTCGGTTTCATCTTCTCCAGTCAGACTCTTCCTGCCCTGCCGCACCAACAGGCCACGCCGCACAGACTTACTTAATAATAAATCTCACATTTGTACTCTTAGAATGTGCACTTGGTAATTTCGATTGCCAGGCTTTATGCAAGCCTGTTATTTTCCTTCACTTAGAGAGCTTGAAGGAAGACACTTACAGTAGATGTGCCGTGTAAGTGCACTCTCAGGCATGTTTCCAGATGAGAGACACACATTTCCCTCTCTTGAGTTATTAAAATTAAGTATTAGATTGTAAGACACAGAACAATGGAAACTAACAGAATGCGGCTTTGCCCCAAGACTAAAATGTCTTTTTATACTAATTAAAGGCAGCCCTTGGCATGATCTAATAATATTTAAGTGAAAAGATGTAAGGTCACTCTTCCTTAATTTGCTCAACTGCAGCTTTTAGAGATATGCACTTTCCGATTAATGTGCGTTAAATGGCTGTTTAGTAGTGTTTCATTAGGAAAACCACATCTTTGGTATGTAGTGAGGAGGGGCTTAGCAGAAAATGTCTACAGTGACATGAGAAGAACAGGCAAACCACAAGCAGTTAATGACTTGACAGTGATTGGAGATGAGAACCAGCAGTCGCTGCAGCCATAAAATACCTCCATTTATTCATTATTTATTACCCATTCATTCATTCATTCAAACATCTACCAATACATGTCATGCCATTTTCTAACCCACTTAATCCAGATCAGGGTCATTCATTCCTTCATTCCTTCATTCATTCACTTTCCAAGCTCACTAATTTCATTGAAGGTTCTCACGATTCAGAAATCGCACATAGGCAGGCAGCATGACATGGTGGTGAAGGTTTTGGACTTCAGACCGTGATGCTATACATTCAGATCCCACATCTGACATGGTGTGACCACAAGCAAGTCGCTTCACCTGCCTGTATTCCAACTGGAAATGCACAAAAGAAATGCAACCAATTGTGTCTCAGGTGTTCTAATTCACCTTGGTGTCAGTTAAAAATAAGTTCATGTAAATATTCACTCAATCCTCACTTTATTAAAGGGGTTAGAATATTGCCTTTAACATTATGTGGAAATACAACTCATAAAATTTCTGTGGTATCTTAGTATAGAATTATTTAGATGAACACTTTAAAGTGAATAAAATGTGTAAATAAGAATGCAGCCCTCGTAATGGAAGGGCTAACATTATGTCTGATGTTGTATTTGACAGGAGTTTGACACGACTGGTGCAGCATCCATGTTACGGATCAGGAACAGTCTGAGGGCTGATGGGAGCTATGCAAATGCCAGAGCAGATGCTTGTATAGTGCCATAGCTATAAATTGTACAAGCTTGTTAGGTTATGATTAGGATTTTTTTTTCTAGCCCATATCACTACAACATTCATTGCTACATGATAATGATGAGAGTGGTAACACGACCATTGAGAAGTGGTCCGATTTTATCATGAGGCCCTCCTGCCCTCCTCATGTAAGCTATGTGATTTGCTGTGTCATCCTGTTTTAATGTATTTGTCTAATAGAATGAAGTCATCATGCCACTATATATTTTAGATTTTAGGAGGACCAGGCCCCTCATGGACCCCGTGAACATCAGAGGTGACTGTGTGCAGAGGGTGCAGACCTATAAATACCTGGGAGTGCAGCTGGATGAGAAATTGGACTGGACTGCCAATACTGATGCTCTGTGCAAGAAAGGACAGAGCCGACTATACTTCCTTAGAAGGCTGGCATCCTTCAACATCTGCAATAAGATGCTGCAGATGTTCTATCAGACAGTTGTGGCGAGCGCCCTCTTCTATGCGGTGGTGTGCTGGGGAGGCAGCATAAAGAAGAGGGACGCCTCACACCTGGACAAACTGGTGAGGAAGGCAGGCTCTATTGTAGGCACAGAGCTGGACAGTTTGACATCTTTGGCAGAGCGACAGGCGCTGAGCAGACTCATGTCAATCATGGAGAATCCACTGCATCCACTGAACAGGATCATCTCCAGACAGGGGAGCAACTTCAGAGACAGACTGCTGTCATCGTCCTGCTCCACTGACAGACTGAGGGGATCGTTCCCCCCCCCCCACACTATACGACTCTTCAATTCCACCGGGGGAGTAAACGTTAAAATTATACAAAGTTATTGTCTGTCTGTTATACCTGCATTGTTATCACTCTTTAATTTAATATTGTCTTTATTAGTATGCTGCTGCTGGAGTTTGTGAATTTCTCCTTGGGATTAATAAAGTATCTATCTATCTATCTATCTATCTATCTATCTATCTATCTATCTATCTATCTATCTATCTATCTATCTATCTATCTATCTATCTATCTATCTATCTATCTATCTATCTATCTATCTATCTATCTATCTATCTATCTATCTATCTATCTATCTATCTATCTATCTATCTATCTATCTTGTGACCAGTAGGGGCGTAACAGCACCCTCCAAATCCCAACCTCACTGACACAGTTCAAATATGTATTTTTATTCAACAAGGTACCTTTAAAAGGCTTCTTCTGACCAAAATACAGCACAGCACAGTAAAATTCTTCTTCTTCTTCCTCCTCAACTTCCCCCAGGTGAGTGTTGTCCAACTCCTCTCCTTACTCCAACTCGCCTGGATACCTGGACGCACGTCCAGTGTAATGGCATAGCCTTCTGGAAGCACTTCCAGGTCCAATGGAAGTCCCTGAAAGTAGGGATTATGAATCCTAGCAGATCCCACCCCCCAGGAGACTACAAGTCCCAGCATGCCTTGCAGGTGTCTGTGTGGGAATCCTAACCCAGGGATGCTGCTATTTAGTATATTATAGGGAAGAAAATATTCACCCGTTATCATCTCCCCGGTCCTTCCATTGCTTAGGCCTCCTGGCCTAGTAAGGGTCTCTATTCATCCCTGGCTAGTATGTCATCTATTACAATATAAATTAGGGAGTGTTGTCATGGAAAAGACTTTCCTCTATTTTCAAAGAAGGCAGTCACGGAGCCCAGATGAGAATGCAGAATGTTTCTTAATTTGCACAGAGATATGGATAAATTCATCTATTTTTATACTTTTCTATTGCCATTATCTCACCTATTACATCACATCAACTGACTCTTCATTTGCAGAACTTTATCACCTCCTCCAATCAACTAAAGGCACCAGTAATTTCTGACTCTGCCATTATTCTGTTAGGAGGAGTGTTTTGCGGATTGTCTTATCGATGGAGCACTGCTTATTAGAAGGGTGTTTGGGCTTTCAAATTAGTGTATCCTCACTTTCTAGAGGGGTGTTTGTTACTCATTTACTTCATTCCTAACCTTGAAAAATCCTGTTGGTGGCTTCTCCAAGATGAGGCAGTGACCTCACATGCCTAAGCTTTAAGCTACTCTCACACATGTATGGGGTTAAATAATGATCACTGTATGTCGGACCAGGGGGTGACGCTGTCCACTGATACCACCTCCTGCCACTAATACACAAGTGAGGTGAGCACGACAGCAAAACAAATCCTCCGAAGAAAGACAAAGTCACTTAGCTGCTAATACAAAAGCGAGGCAAGCATGTTGGCAAAACGAAAACCTCTGAAGAAACTTTCAATTACCTGACATGTTGACATATCATTTTTTTTTCTGACAATTTCAATAGTTTCTAGGACCCAATGCTTTTTAACAGCACGGGTTTACACAGCTAGTTTATTATAAAATTCTACTGGGGGGTTTGCAAGATGTGATTGTTAGATATTTCGATAGGCTGGCTGTCAATATATATTATATAAAACAATAAAACTTTTTGACGTTGCCTGGTACCTACTGGCATGTCTTCCAACTTGTCCCAGATGCCCAGATTATAAACTAATCAATAGCCTGAGGCACCAGCATGTCTTCCTTATTTTGTGGGAACAGCTGTTTTAAAAGTGAGGTACAATCAGGAAGAGGATATGCTTGGATGTGTCCTGAATCTAAGTCCATCTGGTGTTGTCTTGAGCAAAATATAATGAAAATATGTACAAAAAAAATACAGATTTTGTACCCCACAACAGGCAGTAAGAAGCGGTCACTCCAGCTGAGCAGTTCAGAGCAGCTGGAGTGACCGGAGGTGTGGACGACTTGCTGTGTAAGGTTGAGAAGGCAGCGGGAGTTCAGGAGACTTGGGTGGGAGTGTGAGTCTCTCAAGTCTCGGTCCAGCGAGGGAGCTGTGGGTAGCCAGGGGGCGGAAGGCAACCAGACCGGAGAAAGGTCATCTATACCTGTGGATAGGGCGACTCCCCCGTTGCAAGTCCTGTATGGGAGAAGCAGGGGAGCCACCAGTTAAATGGTGAAGGAACCAGGTTTTTAAATAGTGATTGTTGACTTAGTTGGATTTATTTATTTGGATGATTGTAACCTTCACTTTTCACCTGCTTTTATGGATTATTTATTTATTGAAACGTTTTTGAAGTGCTGCACTATTTATTTGAACACTTGCACTTTGCACCTTTCCCTTGTTTTGTGTGGTGTCCTCATCGCATAGCTCATCCCAGTCATGACAATCGATGGTGTCGGATTCGAGGGGCTCCCAAAACAGGAAGAGGGATCCGCACCATCATACAGCATTCCAACAGTTCCAAGGAGCTCAGTTGCCTTAAGAAGGGAAGACTGGGAAAAGCTGTAACTGCTAATGGAGAACCACCGGACAAGAAGCCCACTGTGTGGAAATTGGTTTAAATCGGTCAAACTCCTAGCGTATGAAATGTCTGCTTTCTCTGCCAACAAACATAGAGGCTAATGTGAAATAATGTTTGTTGTTGCCACCCTGAAACAATCTCGTGTTTATCGACTCTAGCAGTTCCCGAGAGCTTAGGGGTCACGAGCCTACCTAACCCAAGTCCTGCAGGGACACAAGAGGGACCCCTTTGTTCAGCCCTCACGAGTGTGAAGTGAAGCCAATAGAAAGGAGAATGAGTGTAAGCCGTACTCCTAGAATTGTTCAGCCCGTCTGTGATAAGAGGTCTGTCGTGAAGCGTGATTTTAATTAATAATCAACAGTCCCCCAGCTGTGTAGGTGCACATGGCAATATGTCCACGCACCACTCTGAGGTTGATTGAGATGCTTAGCTGATCACGCAATCATGTGCAAATGAGAGTGGGTTGGTCAAGTGATTCTTCATTAACACCTGCACCTGCACCCAATCGGGGCGATTAAAGGAGCCTGCACAGCAGAGGAGGAGGAGGAGGAGAGAGAAAAAGAAAGAAAAAGAGAGAAAAGAGATGGCAGTTCAAGGAAAGAAGAACGGAGAATGTCAAGATCGGGAGAGGGTGGCAGGTGGACAACCCTGAGCAGGAGCTCTATGACCAGTGATCAAATGGGCTGAAGAGCGTTGCTTCGGCTGAGCATCTTGAGGGAGCTGGAGTGATCTGTTGCTTGGGGACTCTCATGTACGGCTGGGGAGTGGCAACAGGAGTCGGAGGAGCGAGGACTGGTGCAACACCCTGTTGGAACTCTGGGACTGGCTGGAGACTCAAGCTGTGCAATGATTGGCCATTCCTCTGTCTGCAGGTGCCCATCTGGGGTATAAATAATAATAATAATAATAATGATAATAATTCTTTACATTTATGTAGTGCTTTTCTCACTACTCAAAGCACTTTGCAGAATGACAGGGGAGCCACTTCAACCACCACTAATGTGCAGAATCCAACAGGATGATGCGACGGAAGCCATTTTTTGAATGGTTTGAGTGGGAGGGCTGTGTGGGATGTGAAGGTGAATGATGCATGTTTTTTATGCCAGTACGCTCACCACACATGAGCTGTTAGGTGGTGAAGTGGTCATTTGTCATTCATTACTCCTTAATACTCAGTTTTACTGTACCTCCTCAAGTATCACTCATCATTTTTTAATTGTCATCCTCCTGTATCTCTCATCACTTGTCACCGCTCAATAGTCGCTCATCACTTGCTACTCGTCTCTACTTAGTTGTCACTCATCACTCATCACAACTTGTTCATTTTTCTACACTACTCATTTATCATTTCTCATGCATTACTCTTTAGTACTCAGTTTTCACTCGTCAGAAATCACTCATCAGTTTTCATTTGTTGTCTTCGTTTGTCACTCGTCAGTCATCACTACTCACTTGTCACTCATCACTCGTCACTACTGAGGTGTTGCTCATCACTCATCATTACTTGTTCATTTTTCTTCACAACTCACTTATCATGTGTCATGTGTCACCTCTCAGTAATCAGTTTTCACCCCTCAGGTATCACTCATCAGTTCTTATTTGTCGTCTTCATATCTCACTCATCACTCTTCACTTGTCATTCAGCACTAATTACTCATTTTTCTTCACTACTCAGTTATCATTTGTCATGAAAGACTCCTCAGTACTCAGTTTTCACTCCTCAGATATCATTCATCAGTTCTCAACTGTTATCCTCATGTGTCACTCATCACTGCTCAGTAGTCACTTATCACTTGTCACCCATTTCTACTAAGTTGTTACTCACCACTCCTCATTACCTGCTCATTTTTCTTCACTACTCCCTTACCATTTGTTATGCAACACTCCGCAGTACTCAGGGTTCACTCATCAATTATCATTCATCCGTTCTCAATTGTCATCCTCATGTGTCACTCAGCACTTGTCACTCATCACTTCTCAGTAGTTACTCATCACGTGTCACTTGTCTCTACTCGATTGTTACTCATGACTTGTTACTACTTGTTCATTTTTCTTCACTACTCACCATTTCTCATGCATCACTCCTCAGGTTTAACTCATCCATTCTCATTTGTTGCCCTCATGCTTCACTCGTCAGTCATCACTATTCACTCATTACTCATCACCCAGCTCTGCTTTCTCATGTTTCTTCACTACTCACTTACCATTTGTCATGAATCTCTCCTCAGTACTCAGTTTTCACTCCTCAGATATCATTCATCAGTTCTCAGCTGTCATCCTCATGTGTCACTTATCACTCGTCACTCATCACTGCTCAGTAGTCACTCATCACTTGTCACCCATTTTTACTAAGTTGTTACTCATCACTCCTCAATACCTGATCATTTTTCTTCACTACTCACTTACCATTTGTTATGTACTCAGTTTTCACTCATCAATTATCATTCATCCATTCTCAATTGTTATCCTCATGTGTCACTCAGTACTCATCATGTGTCACTTGTCTCTACTCAGTTACTACTCATCACTTGGAAACATAATCACTATAAATGAAATTTTAATTCATTTATGAGTTTGCAAAAGCAGAGACAGTTATGAAGTGTAACGTGGCTTCTTGTCTCATACATACAATATAATTTCTCACATGAATGATATGAATATTTCATATCCACAAGATAATTCTTGTATGTAAATGTCATATGTAGAAGAGAATATCTCCGATGTGCAAGTTATTATCTCATATGTATGAGATGGAATTACATTAAAAAATAATCAAAGTGTGGCTGAGGGTTAGTTAATTATGGAAGGATTAGGGTCTTTATTCTTGTCACTGTTTTCGTCTTAAGCGACTCTTTATGGAAGTTCTGTATGAGTGTACGCATTGTTGTACACCTGAGCTGATAATGCAAACTTCATGTGAATTCACTGTGTCTCCTGCTGTGTTAAGTGTTCTGCATGCTTCCCATCCAAGGCGGACTTCTTGCTGTCCCCCAAAATAAATTGTGTTATAAGAGCTAATAAAATAAATCTTTGAGTAATTTAGAAAGTATACACATGTACCAACAGCTCCTCATCTTTAATTTGGGTTTTTATTTGCATTTTATTTGAGGACTGCAGGTGGAAGTGGAAATGAAAAACCGAAATGCAAAGACAGGTATACAAGACACAAAGCTGTAAAGCGCCACAAAAAAAAGGTATTTCAGGAGCCGATGATTGAGAATCACAAGGATTCAAGTTCATACAGAACAAACCGGTCAGACTGAGTAGCCCCTAATCCTTCAACCATCCCTCCCCGCGGCTCTTCACCTCGCAGCAGAGGCTCCTATTTATCTCACCACAGGCTCTGAGTGAGCCGATTTATTTTCCAGATGCTTCACTTCCCAAAAGATTAAAATCAAGTCTGGTGCTGAAAAGGCATTTCTGCAACACGGCCCGAAGTCCGCCTAATTTCCTAACTAATTCCTGCCTAAAGCCATATTTATAAGGACAAAAGTCTGTAATCCTTCCTTTTAGACGTTAATTGGTCAATCTCTTTTTGCATGTTAAGTATACTAATCACAAAAAGTATTTCACAGCCGGATTCTTTGGGATTTTTATTTTTAATGAAATATTATGTGTAACCTTGGAGACAAGCTTTCTTTTCTTTTTATTTTCATTTAATTCATTATAATGTTCACGTATCATTTGGAAAGTTTCATCTTCACGTTCCCAAAGCAGTTTAAATCAGAATTTGGCACTACTAGTGGAGTTGAGGTGTTTCCGGGTTCTTGTAAGGATTCCCTCAACGACTCCATTTATAGACACTCCATATCTGAGAGGTTCTTGTAGGGACAGTCTGGGGGTTTGGCTTCTTCCTCCTGGACCACCAAGCAGTCGCACAAGCAAGGGTGCAAGTTAAGAATGGATGACAAGATGGCTTTTTAAAAGCACATCACAAAGCCAATGTGATGTTCTCCGCCATGAAAAATTGTGGCTGCATTTAGCTATTTCTATGTAATATGAGCAGCTGGGGGGCACCGTGCAGACCAAAATGACAGATAATGCATATTCCATTGGAGGAGCCCAGGGGGCTGCACACCTCATACATCTATGAAAGATGATAATAACAGTAGGCTGCCACTAGAGGGTGCTTGTCTTCCAAGAGGTTCTGTAATCTCAGTAATCTTAGATCAAACAGGTGGGATTTGGATGATCAGAAGACCAAGAAAGGGTCTCAGACCGTTCTGTGACAGTACAGGAACCCAATATGGTACTGACTGGGAAGGATAGGCGGTGTTCTTGATGTTTGAATGTGTATTGGGCCTTAGGATGGGCAGAGAGACCCGATTCCACCAGAGGGCGCTGTAAGAGGAAGGTCACAGGCCTTTCATTGAGTCCTCTCGACCCAGAAAATGTTTTTGTAGACTTTCCCCAACAAGTTGCATCAGGATGGGATCTAAAGCCCCCTCAGCAGCAGTACTCAAGCTGCTAGGTTGGTGGTGCTCACAGAATGGGGTGATAGAAGGAGCGTTTTGGGTGAGGACTGGCAGGGTGGTTTTTGTGCTGGTGGAGCTGTGACATGGACAGCGGGCAGGATGATACGTCACCCCTCCTTTTAGGTAGGGTCCAAAAAGCCAGACCCACGGGACAGTTAGAGTTTTCTTTCTGTCGATTTAGTCCTAACTTTGGATCTCCAGCTATTTATCCCTTCATTTGTTCGATAGCATTTCTTGTGTTTTTATTCCAGGTTGGAGTGACACACATACTACATATGACAGACATGACACATGGTGATGAAACATTACTTGTAACTTTGCACACAGGCTTTCTTTTTACATTTACAGTAATCCCTCCTCCATCGCGGGGGTTGCATTCCAGAGCCACCCAAGAAATAAGAAAATCCACGAAGTAGAAACCATATGTTTATATGGTTATTTTTATATACTTTAAGTCCTTATAAACTCTCCCACATGGTTTATAAATATTCCCCGTACAGTTATACGGCATAAACCCTTTATATTCTCTTAGTTATTAGGTAAGATTCGTTGAAATTATGTATGTAAACACAGTTTATATACTACTCACAAACATACGTATCGTATATCATTGTAGGAGTTTTATTTAATACGTAATACAGTTATAAACATACTGTAATTGAGAAGGTAATATAAAAATACATGAAAAATCTATAACATGTAAATGCTGTACATAAAACCAAAACGTTATTTTAAAGATACTGTAGAGCGTCTCCGATATCACATTTGTTACAGCCATTACGATAGACAGGCCACCGGCAATAAATACCAAGAATGCAAAGAAAAAATTGTATAAAATGCGTTCACAGTTACAATAAACGTACATACATGTACTAAGTACGTAGAAAAATAGTTTTGGGTACTCACCAACTTGTCAGATAACGATGACATTTACTGCACTGTCACAGCTGTTCTAAAGGAGCCTCTTCAGGCGACTGTGTAGCACCGCCGTCGTCTTCTTCCCTGAAGGCGTACTAGGCAGTGTTTTGCGTGTAAGGAACATCGTGATGGGCAGTTGCTGGCGCTGCTTTTTCATTTGTGTAAAGAGGTTCCTATACACTTCTGTGGCGCTGTCAAGAGCATTTTTAAATTGCAAAGAACGAATCATTTGTGGGTCCCATTCTTCAACTGATGTCTGGAGATCTTTTGCCAATCGTAGAATGGTCGCGAGACACTTGAGAGTTAGCACAGCACCCAGGAGCTTAATCGTGTGCTCTGATTGGGTAGCTTCTCAGCCATCCGCCAATAGCGTCCCTTGTTTGAATTCAAATACGTCCCTTGTTTGAATTCAAATGGGCAAATCAACTGAGGAAGCACACGTACTGTAGACCGCAGACATCCGCGAAGCAGTGAAAAATCCACGATATATATTCACATATGCTTACATTTAAAATCCATGATGGAGTGAAGCTGCGAAAGACGAAGCACGATATAGCGAGGGATCACTGTATTTGATTATAACATTCACAAATCTTAATATGTTGAAAGTTTCATCTTCACTTTCCCATGGCAGTTTAAGACAAAACTTAAAAGACTGAAAAACGGTTTGCAGAGTCAGCTTCTGCAGTGGAGGATTTCTTCATGTGTCCATTTAAGGACACCCCAAGTTCCTCTTCTCCTCCACCTCCACCTGTTGTCAGATTCTGCCTCTTGCCGACTGCCACACTTTGGCATTTCTTAAAACGTATTGACAATGAGTGTTAAGATCAGATGAAAAAAAAAAAAATTATGTGAAAAAGTAAGTGCACCCATGGGGACTTTTTCATCATATATGAACAGACAAACAGGAGATCTCCATGCAAATGATGCCTCCAGATAAAGGTGATCTACCTGAATCAAACCCCAAGGAAAATTTGCCTTTTCATTCATTCATTCAACAAAAATAGATGTAATGGTCTACTGGGGGAAAATGTAAGTCCCACAAGAGGCTCAGAAGCTGGTATTTCCCCCTTTACTTCTTGTTTTGTGTAACTGCCAACCAGTCTCTGACATCAACTCAATGGAATTTTTTTACCACTTCTTCAAGCAAAATTCTTTCATTTTCAAGATGTTTGTGGTGTAATACGAATACACAGGAGACGTCAAAGGTTTGGGGCAGCCACCTGTATAATATGCCCTGGCTGCAAATGGGTATCGTTTGTTGAGTTGTGCTCGGTACATAGTCTAAAACAGAACTGATTTAGATGTGTAAAGATGGCAGCTTTAAAGGCTGAGACCAGAAATGATATCATTGTGGACCAGAAGTGACGACATAATGGGTGCCAGAAACCAAAAACAGGAATTCCTTCCAGGAATTCGACGTTCTCATAGACGGGGGAGCCTGAAGGGGCTGAGCGAGGTGCCCTCATTGGGCGTTTTCTCAATGCTGCAAGGAGAGAAGGAGAAGAAAGTGTTAGTGATTGCGCCCCCTCTCGTTATTACATACCATGACAGAGCCTGCAAGGAGATCTTCTGACGCACATGAGTGACAAGGGGTGGACTTGCTTTTATCTGCATTTTTGTTAATTTTTACTATGAGAATGAATACACCAAGTCAGTTTGATGTGTCGTTTGTCATATTTATCTGTTGGACCTTTAATGGCCTCTTGGGCACAGCCATCAGCAGTGTGTCTGTCTGCGGAAAGTGTTACTTATCTCGGCAGTGACATTCATGTCTCTGGTGACTCTTCATATGAAGTCAGCACCGACGATGCAGCAACTTCATGCTGATTGTATTCATAGCGCTTGTAGAATCTTATCCCAAATCTTACTCTTTTTGATACAATGTACTATATCCATGATAGCCTGTCCTTAAAAGCCACTTTTAAGAGACTTTTGTCTATGCTGACATCACAATCTGGAATGTACACATTTTGTAAATTTGCCTAAATGTCCCTGGTGGGACATCTGTTGGTGAAGAGAGATCCACTGATCTTGACTTTGCTGATGATGCTGTGATCTTCGCGGAGTCAATGGAGGCTCTGATCGGGGCTCTCAAGAGATTGAGCGAGGAGTCTGAGTGTCTGGGCTTGCGAGTGCCCTGGATAAAAACGATGACCCCTTGGGCATGGCCATCAGCAGTGTGTATGTCTGCGGAGAGTGTCGACCTTGTCAAGAGGTTAACTTACCTCGGCAGTGACATTCGTGTCTCTGGTGAATCTTCCTATGAAGTCAGTAAATGGATTGGGAGAGCACGGGGGATAATGAGGTCTCTGGAAAGGGGTGTGTGGCACTCCCAATATCTATGAAAAAGGATGAAGGTCCAAGTCTTTAGAGTCCTGGTGCTTCCTGTTTTGCTATATGGTTGCGAGACATGGATGCTATCCAGTGACCTGAGATGAAGATTGGACTCCTTTGGTACTGTGTCTCTTCGGAGAATCCTTGAGTACCACTGGTTTGACTTTGTGTTGCTCATGGAGTCCCAAATGAGGCACATTACCCGCATTGTCAGGGAGCGTCAGTTATGGCACTACGGCCATGTGGTGTGATTACCTGAGGGTGATCCTCATTGTTGAGGACCTGAGTAGCTGGACCAGGCCAAGTAAGGATGCCCACATAACACCTGGCTGTGGCAGATAGAGAGTTATTTCCGGAGGTTGGGACTAGATCACGTGAATGTCTTTGCGGGGGGTATTGCCAACCGGGAACTGTTTCATCTTAGCGATGCACTGTGCCAGTGCATGCTCTCCAATCTGACCTGACCTGGAAGATCTACTGTTGCTTTGTTCAAATATGTTGAGAAAGTCCATTTTTTCCCATTGGGTGCACTTACTTTTTCACACAACCATTAATCATTTCCTCCAACTCCCCTTTAATGCTAAACCTCAAAAAATGTTAAAATGGCATCATTACACTTGAAGGAAAAAGTGCAGGGCAATTGAAAGGGGAAAAAAAATAAATGAGGGACCTTAAAATGTTACCTCCATCTCTTAAAAGAAAGAGTAAACCTCAGTGAACCTTTTTAGAAAATGTGGTGGAAATTTTCAGAGTTAAATGTCATACCTTTAATGGCTCAAGATTTGAGCTCAACCTGCAGCTCCTCCACAAGCCGCCGTGTAGAAAGGCCTGCATGTCGGACAAGGCAGAATCACAAAGTGCCTGTGCCGAGGTCGGTGGGATGAGCACTCACTCCTCGGTCACCTTCCTATGATGAAAGTGTGTGCCACTCCAGGATCCTGTCAGAGCTGACCCTGAACTACAAGATGCCAAGGAGTTTTGGTTTTATGGCTTTTAGGAACAGTTTCTACAGGTTTATGTAGTTTAAAACACTGAATTTTTGGGTATGAATTGTTTTTAGATGTGCTCTCCAGGGCCTTCTTAATGTATGGACACAATGGGCACTGGCCAGGTGCCCCAGGAGCATAGGGGCCCACCATGTTTCTGATGCCAACGTCTTTTGCTTGTCAAAACAGGGGTCCCAGCACACTACATTGCCAGGGGGGAATATGATGGTGTTAAGAAGGCCCTGGCGTTCACAAAGCGTAACAGCACTCCTTGACCCCAAACACAACCTCACAAGTTCAAACGCTTATTTATTTACAGACTACTGCAAACTAACTTTGACATGTCTCTCTCTATATAAAAAACTAACTGTCCCCATCTGCTCCGCCCACGTAGTAGTGAAATCAACACAAAAATAAATAAAAAATGTTAATATGGCCAAGAGGAGGGTAGGTACGCTTGAATGTCAAACGCTGCCATTGTATCTGATCGTGTTCCAGCTCTGATGGGAGAGCGTCCTCCGCGTGGGGAGAAAAGCACATGGCTGTGATATCTCTGCCAATGAGCAGCTACCCTCTAAAACACACATAGCTCTGATCTCTCTCTCTCAAAAACGTCAAATGTTACTCCTTAACAATCTCTAGGTGATAATATCTGCTGAACAAGCAGGTATCGCTAGCTAAGCAGAGGTAAGGTGCACTCCAACATGTGGCGACAGGTAGAGCGACTCAAACAGAGAACCTTAGAACACTTTAGAGGAGAACAAGCCATTCAACCCAACAAAGCTCGCCAGTCCTGTCCACTTATTTCTTCCAAAAAAACATAAAGTCGGGTTTTGAAAGTCCCTAAAGTCTTACTGTCTACCATAGTACTTGGTCACTTATTCCAAGTGTCTATCGCTCTTGGTGTAAAGAAAAACTTCCTAATGTTTGTGTGAAATTTACCCTTAACAAGTTTCCAACGGTGTCCCCGTGTTCTTGACAAACTCATTTTAAAGTCACCGTCTCGATCCGCTGGACTAATTCCCTTCATAATTTTAAACACTTCAATCAGGTCTCCTCTTCATCTTCTTTTGCTTAAACTGTAAAGACTCAGCTCTTTTAATCTTTCCTCATAACTCATCCCCTGTAGCCCTGGAATCAGCCGTGTCGCTCTTCTCTGGACTTTTTCTAGTGCTCTTATGTCCTTTTTGTAGCCTGGAGACCAAAACTGAACCCAGTACTCCAGATGAGGCCTCACCAGTGCATTGTAAAGGTTAAGCAGAATCTCCTGTGACTTGAACTTCACACATCAAGGCGCTATATAATTTAACATTCTGTTTGCTTCTCCTTCAAGTGAACTATGATACTTAGCGTGAGGAGAGAAGTCACAAAATCAACCAGAATGTTCAAGCAAATTATAGAAAAAAACGATTTAAATCCGTTACGTAGATCTCTCATTCACTAGTTAAGCGGAGGTAAGGTACACTCTCTGAGGCTGGCGTGTGAGTGAGGAGGTCTCCACCCTTCTCCCCTCGGCCCGCTGCATGTCTCTTGGAGTCGCCTAAATAAATCGGTGCACTTTTTAATGCGAGCATAGCATCAAGTCAATGACACTTGCGGGCTAGTGATCTGGTCAGTTTAGTAGCAGAGGGGCTTGTTCATCAGTTTCAGCTGCTTTGGTGCACTAGAGGGGCAACAATGAGACGACCCCCAAAACAGGAATGAATGGTTTCACAGGTGGAGGGAGGCCACTGACAATTTTCCCTCCTCATCTGTTTTTTCACTCGTTTTGAACTTGTCTACGGTCAGTGTCACTACTGGTAGCATGAGGCCATACCTGGACCCTACAGAGCTGGCACAGGTAGTCCAACTTCTCCAGGATGGCAGGCACATCAATACGTGCCATTGCCAGAAGGTTTGCTGTGTCTCCCAGCACAGTTTCAGCTGCTTTGGTGTTAATAAAATTATCAACAGGTACACTAGAGGGACAACAATGAGACGACCCCCAAAACAGGAATGGTTTAACAGGTGGAGGGAGGCCACTGATATTTTTCCCTCCTCATCTGTTTTTTCACTGGTTTTGCATTTGGCCACGGTCAGTGTCACTTCTGGTAGCATGAGGCGATACCTGGACCCTACAGAGGTGGCACAGGTAGTCCAACTTCTCCAGGATGGCACATCACTATGTGCCATTGCCAGAAGGTTTACTGTGTCTCCCAGCACAGTCACAAGGGCACGGAGAAGATTCCAGGAGACAGGCAGTTACTCTAGAAGAACTGGACAGGGCCCCTCATAGAAGGTCCTTAACCCATCAGCAGGACCCACCGGTATCTACTCCTTTTTGAAGGAGGAACAAGATGAGCACTAGCAGAGCCTACAAAATGACCACTAGCAGGCAGGCCACAGGTGTGAATGTCTCTGATCAAACAATCAGAAACAGACTTCATGAGGGTGGTCTAAGGGCCCAACATCCTCTAGTGGGCCCTGCGCTCACTCCCCTCCCACCACCATGGAGCTCGATTGGCATTTTCCATAGAATACCAGAATTGGCAGTTTCACCACTGGCGCCCTGTGCTTTTCACAGATGAGAGCAGGTTCACCCTGAGCACATGTGACAGACGTGAAAGGATCTGTGGAGAACGTTATGCTGCCCGTAACATTATTCAGCATGACCGCTTTGGTGGTAGGTCAGTGATGGTCTGGGGTGGCATATCCATGGAGGGGCGCACAGACCCCTACAGGCTAGAATGATGGGTTTGGCTATAAATGAATGAGTGGCTATTGTTGGAATTGGCAATGGGTGACAACAACTCTGAACTGTGAAATTGGGTTACAAACTGAATGAATGAATGAATGAATGAATGAATGAATGAGGCAGGCGGCACGGTGGCGCAGTGGGTAGCGCTGCTGCCTTGCAGTTGGGAGACCTGGGTTCGCTTCCCGGGTCCTCCCTGCGTGGAGTTTGCATGTTCTCCCCGTGTCTGCGTGGGTTTCCTCCGGGTGCTCCGGTTTCCTCCCACAGTCCAAAGACATGCAGGTTAGGTGGATTGGCGATTCTAAATTGGCCCTAGTGTGTGCTTGGTGTGTTTGTGTGTGTCCTGCGGTGGGTTGGCACCCTGCCCGGGATTGGTTCCAAATCATGGCCACTGCTGTCTCTTGGCTCTGCATCCTCTCACTTAATTGCCTTTCTCGTTGAACAAGTCCCAGCTCCTCAAATTATCCATTAAGACGGTATCGTTCTCGAAATATTAATGATGCTGCAATTCAAAGGAGCTTTCACATCTTATTTAAGCCAAGTGCAAAAACAAAGCAGCTGGGCTGGCATTTTGAAAAGTTCCTTCGCCACTTTGGAGGTGTCCCATCATTCGAGAGATATGAGTGGAGATTTTTTTTGGATATTGTGTGATTCTTTATGCATCTGGCCAGTGACAGGAAGCATGATTCTATCAGTTGCACCTCCTAGCATGAGATACTAGGGCACAGGGATTAAAAAATAAAATATAAATAAACAAAAAACGTTCAATTGAAGGAATATTGTTAAATGATTGAGGGCCAGGGGTTTCTGATGGTTTACCTCTTCCCCTGGAGAGATTTATATTGTTTTCCCCTCTGGTCCATTATGGCCTGTGCTGGCTGTGAAGTTTGCTTCTCAAGTTTGGAACAAGGCTGATTTTGTTATCCCGGGTCCTCCCTGTGTGGAGTTTGCATGTTCTCCCCGTGTCTGCGTGGGTTTCCTCCGGGTGCTCCGGTTTCCTCCCACAGTCCAAAGACATGCAGGTTAGGTGGATTGGCGATTCTAAATTGGCCCTTGTGTGTGCTTGGTGTGTTTGTGTGTGTCCTGCGGTGGGTTGGCACCCTGCCCGGGATTGGTTCCTGCCTTGTGCCCTGTGTTGGCTGGGATTGGCTCCAGCAGACCCCCGTGACCCTGTGTTTGGATTCAGCGGGTTGGAAAATGGATGGATGAATGAGGCTCTTTCCATTTAAACTAGTGATGTATGAATGGATTCTCATTACAGATGTTCTGCTGCTCTGTTTTCAGCCGCCATGCCCAGCACAGCCCAGCCCATGCACTGACCACCATTTGCTCAGTCTTTTCAGTTTAAATTGTATTTTTGTTGTTGATCAGTTCAGATCTTTCTAAACGAGTGCAGTTACGTGATAATTAAGCATTAATAGGCATTAATATAAAAGGCAATGATTCCTGATAAATCTGCCACTTGCCGTAGAGCGCTACACTCAAACTTCATTTGAATTTGTTGCTAATGTTTACTTTCATGCAGATGAGGCCGGTGTGTTCCCCGCGTGTCCCATTCATATGTATGCACTCTTTGCCTTGTCCCGTCACAAGATCCCCACAGAGCGGTGCTACTGCTGGTGAAAACGGCCCGATTATTTTCCATTATTTTTCCA
This sequence comes from Erpetoichthys calabaricus, assembly GCF_900747795.2. Lineage (NCBI taxonomy): Eukaryota > Metazoa > Chordata > Cladistia > Polypteriformes > Polypteridae > Erpetoichthys > Erpetoichthys calabaricus. Next base: position 181,524,407 of record NC_041401.2, read on the forward strand.
TTTTCTTCCACTGATTAGATTATTGAGGTAAGTGAAGATGACAGAAAACAAGAGTTCATTATGATTCAGATAATTAGTTTGCAGAAACTTGCACAGTGTTTCCCCTTGACATTCCGAGGCAGATGCAATGGAGAGGTTTGTTGTAGGGACAGCCTGGGGGTCTGGCGTGTTCCATCTGGACCGCTGAGCACTCACAAGACGAGGGGGGCAAATTAAGAACGGATAAAAAGACAAAGATGGCCAACTTATCTCAAAGCCACGTAATAGTAATTTGTTCTCACCCAAAAAAGAACCATAGGTGCTTTGAGTGTCTATGAAATATGACCCGTTATGGGGTGGGACGTTGGCCGCCTTGCATACCAAGACACAAGATAATGCACATTCGACTGGAGTTGCCCACAACTGTTGGTACCAATTAGGGGGATTAATACCTAATACACGTATGAAGGATGATAAATAAAGCTGACCACCATTAGGGGGCGCCTGCCTCCTACTGTAAGTTTACACTCAGGGGGCTCAAACCTCAGGAGTTAACGGGGATGCGGATGTTAAATCAAAAGGAGGTGCATAGGGGGCAGAAGAACAAGAAAGGGTCTCCACGCCATTATGTGACAGTACAGGACCCCAGTGTGGTCCTGGGTGGGTCTTGGCTGTTAAATGTATGATGGGCCTCAGGAGCGCAGTGTGAGCCAGGGGTCTCCAGATGGCACTTTAGGGACAAAGTCACAGGCCTTTGATTGAGTCTTCTTGATCCAGAAAATGTTTGTGTGAACGTTTTACCAAAGAAGTAGCCTCAGGCTGGGGTCTACAGCCCCCCTTGGCAGCACTGTTCCAGTAAACGTAGCCCGGGATAGTCACCAAATGAGGACAAACCTTAAGAAAAGAAAAAAAAAGGAAACAAACAAACAAACCCAAAGGGCAACAGGCAGGCAAAAGGAACATAGTCACCTACAGGAAACAAAGAGTATGATAGATAGTGTGACAAAACCACTAAGGGGCGTGCCAGCCACCCAACCCGACACAGACAGACACGGGAGGCACACTTATAAAACATGAGGGCTTTTATTTTTTTGTTTCTTCACTTGTGGAGAACGTCTTCCCTGTTCCCACGAGCCCACAACACAGTCCAAGCACAAACACAAGCACAATATTCCTCTTTTTCCTTCTCTTTCTCTCTTTTCTCCTCCACTCCTCCTCGGCAAGCTTCATCCACCTTCCACCCAACTCTGACTCCGCGCGAGTACTGTCCGCACTGGCCCCATATATAAGGCACTCGGAAGTGTTTCAGGTGCTCGTTGACCCACTTCCGGGTGTGACGGAAGAACTGCCCACACGAGCTCAGGAACAGCTACAGCGCCCCCTGGTGGCACCACCGGCTCCCAAAAAGGGCTGTACATAACTCCATCTCTCAAGAAGCCCTGCGGGACTCCATGGCATGGGGGCTGCCATCTAGCGTCCCGGGAGAGGTAATGCTCTGACCAGGCTTGCTCCCCCGGTCCTTCGAAGTGAAGAGGTGTGCTATGACGATAGATAGATAGATAGATAGATAGATAGATAGATAGATAGATAGATAGATAGATAGATAGATAGATAGATAGATATGAAAGGCACTATAGATAGATAGATAGATAGATAGATAGATAGATAGATAGATAGATAGATAGATAGATAGATAGATAGATAGATAGATAGATAGATAGATAGATAGATATGAAAGGTACTATATAATACACAGACTGATAAATGGATATTAAAGGTGCTATATAATAGATAGATTCATGATGCACATTCTCATTGAACTGCAAGGCACTGTGGGAAACCCTACACTTTAGTTAGGGTGAAGGCAGTACCTTGCAGTGATTGACAGGTGGCCCCACCTTAGATAGATAGATAGATAGATAGATAGATAGATAGATAGATAGATAGATAGATAGATAGATAGATAGATAGATATGTAAGGCACTATATAATAGATAGATAGATAGATAGATAGATAGATAGATAGATAGATAGATAGATAGATAGATAGATAGATAGATAGATAGATAGATAGATAGAACCAAGAATATTGTAAGGTAACCCAATAAAAAAAGGTATTTGTCCCCGGGGGACAAAGGTCAAAAATCCAAAAAATCACAAAAAGCATAAAGCACAGCAAAATACAAAAACTCAGCAACTGCAGAGCTCATTCACAATGAGCCGCAAGGCATTGTGGGATACCTTCCACCTTTATTGGGCAGAAGGCAGAACCTTACAGTGACTGGCAGGTAGCCCCGCCTTTTGGGGAACCACCCACAACACACATAGATAGATAGATAGATAGATAGATAGATAGATAGATAGATAGATAGATAGATAGATAGATAGATAGATAGATAGATAGATAGATAGATAGATAGATAGATAGATAGATAGATAGAGCTTTACTTGCAATACTGGCATTTTACAGTAGTTCTTTAAATATATAGATAAGTGATATATATTGTAATAACAAAGCAAGGCAGTGAGAATTTATTTTTGAGGCACCCATAGCCAAACCCCATATGACTGAAGTCTCAAGACACAAAGAAATAAGTCACATCTTTTCAGACAGGTGTGTGGAAATGACTATCAAAGATGGCGGTTCTTCCAGTTAAGACCATTTCCCACATGAAGAGGCAGGTCCAGGTGGACAGACACCAGAAGTGACATCAGTGGTACAGAAGCCATCGATCTTCCGGTCTGCAGAGGGAGACAAAGAGAAGGTGTTATCACAGAGGGTGTCTGAGGTGGTAAAGCCGATGTTGTGCCTTCTTCACTGAGGTGTTGGCGCATTACAGACCTTTACAGCTCACGCCTGCTTTGTCATACCAGTTACAGGAGTCGTTAACCACATGCCTGGCACTCACAGACCATCATAGATGGCATACAGACAAAACGGTGGAACCCTCAGAGAGGCAAACTAAGGAAATGATGAAGTGGTGGCATCACTGAAACAGCAGTAAGAAAATGTGAAATGTTAATAAGTGCGTTCAGGGACTAAGTTAACTGGTTTGGGAGTTGGAGCTTTTTAAATTCTTTAGTTACTTCATCTGTGAGTCAGTTATTGCATTTTCTGTTTATTGAATATTTTTTTAACAATGAGTCATATTCAGAAGTAACGGTGATAATCAAATGCATTTACATGCATTCGTAGACGACATTAACTCTCCGCTTTTATCTTAGTTTCCAGTGTCAGGCTGCTAAAGCTGGAGGTCAAATCGGCTTGTGGTGGCTCAGCAGCTTTCAGAGACAATTCAGGTGAGGTGAGACTGGCACTGACTGATGTGCTGTTACAAGTTAGGGAAGGTCTGTGACTAACTGTATCTCAGATTTATTAAATGTAACATTTTTCAAAGAGATTTAAAATCTGTGCTAAAGTCCCAAGGTAAAACTGTTAGCTGCTTCGGTCCATAATGGAGTGCAGATCTGGAGCTTTGCTGATAAATGATGCGACCAGAGAACTGCTGCATCATTATAATGAAATGAGATAGTCAGCCAAGAGGTTGTGCGCGGACCCTCGGAGAGACACGCTCCTCAAGTGGCAGTGGGCTGTCTGAGGGGACCTCAACTCCTTGGAGAAGCCAACTATAAAGCAGCCAGTGAGCTGCAAGTAGAGAGGGGGGCACAGATACGGCACTTAGAGACCACTTTGGTTGCATCTTCTGCTTGTTAAGGTCCACTTGTGAAGGTGCGAAGCTGTCTGTGGACCTTGTCGCTAACTAAGTCGGGGAATAATGGGGAACTAAGTGGTTGATCTCTGACGCCGAGAGCAAAGTGAGGTGCATGAGCGGCCAAAGGTGCACAAACCACCATCAAACACCTTGGATGGTGCGCCCAAGAAACCCACAATGGTCCCGTTCAGGCCCCCAAAGAGGATAATTTCTCTTTTCCATTTCTCGCAATGCAGAATGCATACATTGTACATATTCAAAACTAGAAACACTTGGACCTCCTAGAAGAAACGCTCCTCGCTGAGACGAGGTGACTCTACTGAGGCTGCCGCCGATTTCTTCCCTCCGACCTGACGTCACCGTGACTCTTCTCCTGACAGACATGCTGCGTGTTTTTTATGGGTGCTTGCACAGGCCGTTCGCATCTGGAAAAAAAATATAGCAGCGGAAGACCACCCCAGTAATTCTTCAGGCATGTATGACCCATCTGTTGTGCGTGGAGTGAATGACTTGTGTTTGCCATGCTTGTGTCATGTGGTTAAGCCCTCGCTTTGTTAGGTGACCTTTGCTTTGGGATCGGAGTGTATGACTTTGTTGTTAGTCACTGCTGTTCTTCCTGCAGTGACATGTCAGTGTCGGTCTCCTGAAGTTGCTGGTCAATGTGACCTGTGCAATGTGGTTCATGGAATTGTTTGTGGCCATGCTGCCATGCCTCGCCTGTCACTAGTGGTTCTTTTCTTAATTTCTAACACATTTATGAAGGATGATAATGAAAGCTGGCCACCATTAGGGGGCGCCTGCCTCCTACTCTAAGTTTACATTCAGGGGGCTCAAACCTCAGGAGTTAACGGGGATGCGGATGTTAAATCAAAAGGTGGTGCGTAGAGGGCAGAAGAACAAGAAAGGGTTTCCATGCCATTATGTGACAGTACAGGGCCCCAGTGTGGTCCTGGGTGGGTCTTGGCTGTTGAAAGTATAATGGGGCTGCGGAGTGCAATGTGAGCCAGTGCCACCAGATGGCACTTTAGGGACAAAATCCACATGCCTTTCATTGAGTCTTCTTGATCCAGAAAATGCTGTGTGAATTCACTGCCATTGTCTTCCTGTTAGCCACAGCACACCACACTCAGGCCTGTCTTAACAGCATTATAAGCCCGCCGGGCAAACCAGTGCACTGGGTCCCCTACCTACACAACCACTCAGCAAGTCACAACATACATAGATTAGCATGGGGCTCGTGGGGCCCCTCCGGGCATGGTGCTTACCGTCACAGGGACCCAAAGCTGAATTTCGTGGCCAAAGAAACCCACACGACCAGTTCATGGGTCAGGTTATTCATTAAATGGCATAAGCTCACAACTGAGATCAAGCTGCAGGCCCCAGTGGTTTGCGGGTTTTTCCATGAAAGATGGACAACCCTTACCATTTTATATACACTGCTAAAAAATTGAAAGGAACTCTTAAATTACACATGGATGTAATATTCAAGTGGAAAACCTTTACTGAGTAATACTATGTAAGTCATTGAGAATAAAATGAAGTCACAACAGTCAATGGAAACCAAAATCCCCAACCCACTTAGGGCTGATTCCACATCTCACCGAAAATCAAAGTCAAAATATTGAATCCAACTGGTGTGAATTTTATCACAGCAGCTCCTAATGTGACTCAGTAGTGTGTGTGGCCCACCCACGTGCCAATGTGCACTCCCGACAACCTCTGGACATGCTCCTGATGGTGTCCTGGGGGATCTCCTCCCAGATGTGGATTAGGGCATCAGTGAGCTCCTGGGTGGCCTGTGGCGCTATATGGCATCGGATGCTCCAATACATAAAGTCGCAGAGGGTTATCAATTGGATTCAGGTCTAGGGAATGGCATCAGTCCTTCATCATCCAGGAACTGCCTACACACTCTGTGCCACATGAGGCCGGGCATTATCCTGCACCAGGAGGAACACAGGGCTCACTGCGCCAGTGTAAAGTCTGACAATGGCTCTGAGGATTTCATCCTGGTATGTAACAGCAGTCAGGGTTCTGTTGCATAGCATGTGGACGTCTGTGCGACCCTCCAAGGAAATGCCTCCCCAGACCCACTGCCAAACCAGTCATGCTGGGTGATGTTACAGGCTGCATAACGTTCAACAGGGCATCTCCAGAATCTTTCACGTCTGCCACATGTGCTTAGTGTGAACCTGCTGTCATCTGTGAAGAGAACGGGGCACCAACGGTGGAGATGCCAATGGTGATATTCTCTGGTGAACGTCAATCGATAAGCACAATGAAGGGCTGTGAGCAGCAGGTCCCAATAGAGGACATCATGCCCTCATGCTGCCCTCATATAGTCTGTTTGTGACAGTTTGGTCAGAAACATGCCCACCAGTAGTCAGCTGGAGGTCCTTTTGTAGGGCTCTGTCTGTGCTCCCTGTGGTGGGCTGGTGCCCTGCCCAGAGTTTGTTTCCTGCCTTGCGCCCGTTGTTGGCTGGGATTGGCTCCAGCAAACCCCTGTGAACCTGTATATAGGATATAGCTGGTTGGATAATGTACAGTTAGGTCCATAAATATTTGGACAGAGACAACTTTTTTCTAATTTTGGTTATGTACATTACCACAATGAATTTTAAATGAAACAACTCAGATGCAGATGAAGTGCAGACTTTCAGCTTTAATTCAGTGGGGTGAACAAAACGATTACATAAAAATGTGAGGCAACTAAAGCATTTTGTTTAACACAATCCCTTCATTTCAGGGGCTCAAAAGTAATTGGACAATTGACTCAAAGGCTATTTCATGGGCAGGTGAGTGCAAGTCCGTCGTTATGTCATTATCAATTAAGCAGATAAAAGGCCTGGAGTTGATTTGAGGTGTGGTGCTTGCATGTGGAAGATTTTGCTGTGAACAGACAATATGTGGTCAAAGGAGCTCTCCATGCAGGTGAAAGAAGCCATCCTTAAGCTGCGAAAACAGAAAAAAACCCATCTGAGAAATTGCTACAATATTACAAGTGGCAAAATCTACAGTGTGGTACATCCTGAGAAAGAAAGCAAGCACTGGTGAACTCAACAACGCAAAAAGACCAGGACATCCACAGAAGACAACAGTGGTGGATGATCGCAGAATCATTTCCATGGTGAAGAGAAACCCCTTCACAACAGCCAACCAAGTGAACAACACTCTCCAGGGGGTAGGCGTATCGATATCCAAGTCTACCATAAAGAGAAGACTGAATGAAAGTAAATACAGAGGGTGCACTGCAAGGTGCAAGCCACTCATAAGCCTCAAGAATAGAAAGGCTAGATTGGACTTTGCTAAAGAACATCTAAAAAAGCCAGCACAGTTCTGGAAACACATTCTTTGGACAGATGAAACCAAGATCAACCTCTACCAGAATGATGGCAAGAAAAAAGTATGGAGAAGGCGTGGAACAACTCATTATCCAAAGCATACCACATCATCTGTAAAACACAGTGGAGGCAGTGTGATGGCTTGGGCGTGCATGGCTGCCAGTGGCACTGGGACACTAGTGTTTATTGATGATGTGACACAGGACAGAAGCAGCCGAATGAATTGAGGTGTTCTGAGAAATACTGTCTGCTCAAATCCAGCTAAATGCAGTCAAATTGATTCATGATACAGAGGGACAATGACCCAAAACATACAGCCAAAGCAACCCAGGAGTTTATTAAAGCAAAGAAGTGGAAAATTCTTGAATGGCCAAGTCAGTCACCTGATCTTAACCCAACTGAGCAGGCATTTCACTTGTTGAAGACGAAACTTCAGACAGAAAGACCCACAAACAAACAGCCACTGAAAGCCGTTGCAGTAAAGGCCTGGCAGAGCATTAAAAAGGAGGAAACCCAACATCTGGTGATGTCCAGGAGTTCAAGACTTCAGGCTGTCATTGTCAGCAAAGGGTTTTCAACCAAATATTAGAAATGAACATTTTATTTCCAGTTCTTTAATTTGTCCAATTACTTTTGAGCCCCTGAAATGAAGGGATTGTGTTCAAAAAATGCTTTAGTTGCCTCACATTTTTATGTAATCGTTTTGTTCACCCCACTGAATTAAAGCTGAAAGTCTGCACTTCAACTGCATCGGAGTTGTTTCATTTAAAATTCATTGTGGTCATGTACAGAACCAAAATTAGAAAAAAAGTTGTCTCTGTCCAAATATTTATGGACCTAACTGTATGTATGTATGTATGTATGTATGGCTGTGCTCCTCCTGTTCCTCCCAACACAAAAAAGCAGATATCGGGCCTGCTGCTGTGTTGATGCAAATCTACGGCCCTGTCCAGCTCTCCTCATGTAACACCTTGTCCCCTGGTATCTCCTCCATGCTCTTGAGACCGTGCTGAGAGACACAGCAACCTTCCTGCGACACGGCAGGTGTGGATGTGCCATCCTGGACTAACTGTGCATCCTGCAGGTGCCACCTTATGTGCTGCCAGTAGTGACAAGGACACCAGCAAAACAAAATATTAGAGAAGAATCAGTCAGGAAGGAGAAGGAGAGAGTAATTGTCTTTGGCCACCACTCCCTTTTTTGGGGGTGTCTTGCTGTTACATCTCCATTGTCACTTTCATTTGTACCAAAGCAGGAGAAGTTGACTCACAATGGCTTAGGCTTCCTAACTGGACACACTGTGTGATGGATGGCCGGCGGCTCAACCCGGCCGACACACCCAGGACGCTAGATGGTGACTTCCCTGCAGCATAGCGGTGCCCCGGATTCCCACAGGGCACTATGGGAGATGGAGTTCGGCCTCACAACCCTGCTGGGTACCGTTGGTGCCGCCAGGTGATGCTGCAGGGAGACACAGGGATTTTTGTTTCTCATATAGCCAAGTCATGGGGACGGAAGGACAGAAGTACTTCCGGGCTGAAGAAAATACAAGTCTCTATCTGACCCGGATGTGCTGATGAATCACATGGATGGAAGGACAGAAACACTTCCGGGTCAAGGACTATATGACGGACTAGTGGAGACCCAGCAAGAGAGACGGAGTTTGGAGGGAGTGTGACGGAGCTACTGGGACAAGAGAATTGTATATTGTCTTAATTTATAGTGTATTTGGTGGATGTGAGATTGTGAAGGCACTTTTGATAAAATATAATTAAAAAATCATCTTAGTGCTGTGTCCAGAGCATCTGTCTGTTGGGTTTCAGACAACAGCGCCCTCTAACGTCCACAACTGATATCCCCGAAGCTCCATTGACTTGGTGTTAGACTGGGATGACTGAGTGTCCCCTTCATTTTGTTGAGCCATCTGGTATGAGTGAATGTGAACGGTGATGGACTGGTGGACATTCGGCATTGATTCCTGACTCGTGTTCGGTGCTACATGGGGAGGCTCCATCTCTGGCTTTCTATGGTTGCGGAACAGGATCAGGTGGATTCAACAAATGAATGGCTGACCAGACTTTGTGTGTAACTGGAGTGTGGACACGTGCAGAGCAGTGATT